>NW_026895328.1:0-15689 GCF_033153095.1 Gastrolobium bilobum | reverse complement strand
ACTGAGGTGTCGCACTAGAGTATGTTTGAATTTCTTTCCGTTTTAATGTAAAAAGAACTTTCAAAAATTAGCTGAGGTGTCGCATTCTCCTTAAATCTCAGCTTTCTGTTCACGCTAGAGGATGTCTTGAAAACTTACTTATTTTCGATATAGTGAACAAAATATGTATGTTTGAATTTCGGTTTACACTAGAGGATTCTTTCCGTTTTAATGTAAAAAGAACTTTCAAAAATTAGCTGAGGTGTCGCATTCTCCTTAAATCTCAGCTTTCTGTTCACGCTAGAGGATGTCTTGAAAACTTACTTATTTTCGATATAGTGAACAAAATATGTATGTTTGAATTTCGGTTTACACTAGAGGATTCTTTCCGTTTTAATGTAAAAAGAACTTTCAAAAATTAGCTGAGGTGTCGCATTCTCCTTAAATCTCAGCTTTCTGTTCACGCTAGAGGATGTCTTGAAAACTTACTTATTTTCGATATAGTGAACAAAATATGTATGTTTGAATTTCTGTTCACACTAGAGGATTCTTTCCGTTTTAATGTAAAAAAAACTTTCGAAAATTAGCTGAGGTGTCGCATTCTCCTTCAATCTCAGCTTTCTGTTCACAGTAGATGATGCCTTGAAAACTTACTTCTTTTCGATATAGTGAACAAAATATGTATGTTTGAATTTCTGTTCACACTAGAGGATTCTTTCCGTTTTAATGTAAAAAAAACTTTTGAAAATTAGCTGAGGTGTCGCATTCTCCTTAAATCTCAGCTTTCTGTTCACGCTAGAGGATGTCTTGAAAACTTACTTATTTTCGATATAGTGAACAGAATATGTATGTTTGAATTTTTGTTTACACTAGAGGATTCTTTCCGTTTTAATGTAAAAAAAACTTTCGAAAATTAGCTGAGGTGTCGCATTCTCCTTCAATCTCGGCTTTCTGTTCACACTAGACGATGCCTTGAAAACTTACTTCTTTTCGATATAGTGAACAAAATATGTATGTTTGAATTTCTGTTCACACTACAGGATTCTTTCCATTTTAATGTAAAAAAAACTTTTGAAAATTAGCTGAGGTGTCGCATTCTCCTTAAATCTCAGCTTTCTGTTCACACTAGAGGATGTCTTGAAAACTTACTTCTTTTCCATGTAGTGAACAAAATATGTATGTTTGAATTTCTTTTCACACTAGAGGATTCTTTCCGTTTTAATGTAAAAAAAACTTTTGAAAATTAGCTGAGGTGTCGCATTCTCCTTAAATCTCAGCTTTCTGTTCACGCTAGAGGATGTCTTGAAAACTTACTTATTTTTAATATAGTGAACAAATTATGTATGTTTAATTTATGTTCACACTAGAAGATTTTTCCGTTTTAATGTAAAAAAAACTTTTGAAAATTAGCTTAGGTATCGCATTCTCCTTAAATATCAGCTTTCTGTTCACGCTAGAGGATGTCTTGAAAACTTACTTATTTTCGATATAGTGAACAGAATATGTATGTTTGAATTTTTGTTTACACTAGAGGATTCTTTCCGTTTTAATGTAAAAAAAACTTTTGAAAATTAGCTGAGGTGTCGCATTCTCCTTAAATCTCAGCTTTCTGTTCACGCTAGAGGATGTCTTGAAAACTTACTTATTTTCGATATAGTGAACAGAATATGTATGTTTGAATTTTTGTTTACACTAGAGGATTCTTTCCGTTTTAATGTAAAAAAAACTTTCGAAAATTAGCTGAGGTGTCGCATTCTCCTTCAATCTCGGCTTTCTGTTCACACTAGATGATGCCTTGAAAACTTACTTCTTTTCGATATAGTGAACAAAATATGTATGTTTGAATTTCTGTTCACACTACAGGATTCTTTCCATTTTAATGTAAAAAAAACTTTTGAAAATTAGCTGAGGTGTCGCATTCTCCTTAAATCTCAGCTTTCTGTTCACACTAGAGGATGTCTTGAAAACTTACTTCTTTTCCATGTAGTGAACAAAATATGTATGTTTGAATTTCTTTTCACACTAGAGGATTCTTTCCGTTTTAATGTAAAAAAAACTTTTGAAAATTAGCTGAGGTGTCGCATTCTCCTTAAATCTCAGCTTTCTGTTCACGCTAGAGGATGTCTTGAAAACTTACTTATTTTTAATATAGTGAACAAATTATGTATGTTTAATTTATGTTCACACTAGAAGATTTTTTCCGTTTTAATGTAAAAAAAACTTTTGAAAATTAGCTTAGGTATCGCATTCTCCTTAAATATCAGCTTTCTGTTCACGCTAGAGGATGTCTTGAAAACTTACTTATTTTCGATATAGTGAACAGAATATGTATGTTTGAATTTTTGTTTACACTAGAGGATTCTTTCCGTTTTAATGTAAAAAAAACTTTTGAAAATTAGCTGAGGTGTCGCATTCTCCTTAAATCTCAGCTTTCTGTTCACACTAGAGGATGTCTTGAAAACTTACTTCTTTTCGATATAGTGAACAAAATATGTATGTTTGAATTTCTGTTCACACTAGAGGATTCTTTCCGTTTTAATGTAAAAAAAACTTTTGAAAATTAGCTGAGGTGTCGCATTCTCCTTAAATCTCAGCTTTCTGTTCACGCTAGAGGATGTCTTGAAAACTTACTTATTTTTAATATAGTGAACAAATTATGTATGTTTAATTTATGTTCACACTAGAAGATTTTTCCGTTTTAATGTAAAAAAAAACTTTTGAAAATTAGCTTAGGTATCGCATTCTCCTTAAATATCAGCTTTCTGTTCACGCTAGAGGATGTCTTGAAAACTTACTTATTTTCGATATAGTGAACAGAATATGTATGTTTGAATTTTTGTTTACACTAGAGGATTCTTTCCGTTTTAATGTAAAAAAAACTTTTGAAAATTAGCTGAGGTGTCGCATTCTCCTTAAATCTCAGCTTTCTGTTCACGCTAGAGGATGTCTTGAAAACTTACTTATTTTCGATATAGTGAACAGAATATGTATGTTTGAATTTTTGTTTACACTAGAGGATTCTTTCCGTTTTAATGTAAAAAAAACTTTCGAAAATTAGCTGAGGTGTCGCATTCTCCTTCAATCTCGGCTTTCTGTTCACACTAGATGATGCCTTGAAAACTTACTTCTTTTCGATATAGTGAACAAAATATGTATGTTTGAATTTCTGTTCACACTACAGGATTCTTTCCATTTTAATGTAAAAAAAACTTTTTAAAATTAGCTGAGGTGTCGCATTCTCCTTAAATCTCAGCTTTCTGTTCACACTAGAGGATGTCTTGAAAACTTACTTCTTTTCCATGTAGTGAACAAAATATGTATGTTTGAATTTCTTTTCACACTAGAGGATTCTTTCCGTTTTAATGTAAAAAAAACTTTTGAAAATTAGCTGAGGTGTCGCATTCTCCTTAAATCTCAGCTTTCTGTTCACGCTAGAGGATGTCTTGAAAACTTACTTATTTTTAATATAGTGAACAAATTATGTATGTTTAATTTATGTTCACACTAGAAGATTTTTTCCGTTTTAATGTAAAAAAAACTTTTGAAAATTAGCTTAGGTATCGCATTCTCCTTAAATATCAGCTTTCTGTTCACGCTAGAGGATGTCTTGAAAACTTACTTATTTTCGATATAGTGAACAGAATATGTATGTTTGAATTTTTGTTTACACTAGAGGATTCTTTCCGTTTTAATGTAAAAAAAACTTTCGAAAATTAGCTGAGGTGTCGCATTCTCCTTAAATCTCAGCTTTCTGTTCACGCTAGAGGATGTCTTGAAAACTTACTTATTTTCGATATAGTGAACAGAATATGTATGTTTGAATTTTTGTTTACACTAGAGGATTCTTTCCGTTTTAATGTAAAAAAAACTTTCGAAAATTAGCTGAGGTGTCGCATTCTCCTTAAATCTCAGCTTTCTGTTCACGCTAGAGGATGTCTTGAAAACTTACTTATTTTCGATATAGTGAACAAAATATGTATGTTTGAATTTCGGTTTACACTAGAGGATTCTTTCCGTTTTAATGTAAAAAGAACTTTCAAAAATTAGCTGAGGTGTCGCATTCTCCTTAAATCTCAGCTTTCTGTTCACGCTAGAGGATGTCTTGAAAACTTACTTATTTTCGATATAGTGAACAAAATATGTATGTTTGAATTTCTGTTCACACTAGAGGATTCTTTCCGTTTTAATGTAAAAAAAACTTTCGAAAATTAGCTGAGGTGTCGCATTCTCCTTCAATCTCAGCTTTCTGTTCACAGTAGATGATGCCTTGAAAACTTACTTCTTTTCGATATAGTGAACAAAATATGTATGTTTGAATTTCTGTTCACACTAGAGGATTCTTTCCGTTTTAATGTAAAAAAAACTTTTGAAAATTAGCTGAGGTGTCGCATTCTCCTTAAATCTCAGCTTTCTGTTCACGCTAGAGGATGTCTTGAAAACTTACTTATTTTCGATATAGTGAACAGAATATGTATGTTTGAATTTTTGTTTACACTAGAGGATTCTTTCCGTTTTAATGTAAAAAAAACTTTCGAAAATTAGCTGAGGTGTCGCATTCTCCTTCAATCTCAGCTTTCTGTTCACGCTAGAGGATGTCTTGAAAACTTACTTATTTTCGATATAGTGAACAAAAAATGTATGTTTGAATTTCTGTTCACACTAGAGGATTCTTTCCGTTTTAATGTAAAAAAAACTTTCGAAAATTAGCTGAGGTGTCGCATTCTCCTTCAATCTCAGCTTTCAGTTCACAATAGATGATGCCTTGAAAACTTACTTCTTTTCGATATAGTGAACAAAATATGTATGTTTGAATTTCTGTTCACACTAGAGGATTCTTTCCGTTTTAATGTAAAAAAAACTTTCGAAAATTAGCTGAGGTGTCGCATTCTCCTTCAATCTCAGCTTTCAGTTCACAGTAGATGATGCCTTGAAAACTTACTTCTTTTCGATATAGTGAACAAAATATGTATGTTTGAATTTCTGTTCACACTAGAGGATTCTTTCCGTTTTAATGTAAAAAAAACTTTTGAAAATTAGCTGAGGTGTCGCATTCTCCTTAAATCTCAGCTTTCTGTTCACGCTAGAGGATGTCTTGAAAACTTACTTATTTTCGATATAGTGAACAGAATATGTATGTTTGAATTTTTGTTTACACTAGAGGATTCTTTCCGTTTTAATGTAAAAAAAACTTTCGAAAATTAGCTGAGGTGTCGCATTCTCCTTCAATCTCGGCTTTCTGTTCACACTAGATGATGCCTTGAAAACTTACTTCTTTTCGATATAGTGAACAAAATATGTATGTTTGAATTTCTGTTCACACTAGAGGATTCTTTCCGTTTTAATGTAAAAAAAACTTTTGAAAATTAGCTGAGGTGTCGCATTCTCCTTAAATCTCAGCTTTCTGTTCACGCTAGAGGATGTCTTGAAAACTTACTTATTTTCGATATAGTGAACAGAATATGTATGTTTGAATTTTTGTTTACACTAGAGGATTCTTTCCGTTTTAATGTAAAAAAAACTTTTGAAAATTAGCTGAGGTGTCGCATTCTCCTTAAATCTCAGCTTTCTGTTCACGCTAGAGGATGTCTTGAAAACTTACTTATTTTCGATATAGTGAACAGAATATGTATGTTTGAATTTTTGTTTACACTAGAGGATTCTTTCCGTTTTAATGTAAAAAAAACTTTCGAAAATTAGCTGAGGTGTCGCATTCTCCTTCAATCTCGGCTTTCTGTTCACACTAGATGATGCCTTGAAAACTTACTTCTTTTCGATATAGTGAACAAAATATGTATGTTTGAATTTCTGTTCACACTACAGGATTCTTTCCATTTTAATGTAAAAAAAACTTTTGAAAATTAGCTGAGGTGTCGCATTCTCCTTAAATCTCAGCTTTCTGTTCACACTAGAGGATGTCTTGAAAACTTACTTCTTTTCCATGTAGTGAACAAAATATGTATGTTTGAATTTCTTTTCACACTAGAGGATTCTTTCCGTTTTAATGTAAAAAAAACTTTTGAAAATTAGCTGAGGTGTCGCATTCTCCTTAAATCTCAGCTTTCTGTTCACGCTAGAGGATGTCTTGAAAACTTACTTATTTTTAATATAGTGAACAAACTATGTATGTTTAATTTATGTTCACACTAGAAGATTTTTCCGTTTTAATGTAAAAAAAACTTTTGAAAATTAGCTTAGGTATCGCATTCTCCTTAAATATCAGCTTTCTGTTCACGCTAGAATGTCTTGAAAACTTACTTATTTTCGATATAGTGAACAGAATATGTATGTTTGAATTTTTGTTTACACTAGAGGATTCTTTCCGTTTTAATGTAAAAAAAACTTTCGAAAATTAGCTGAGGTGTCGCATTCTCCTTAAATCTCAGCTTTCTGTTCACGCTAGAGGATGTCTTGAAAACTTACTTATTTTCGATATAGTGAACAGAATATGTATGTTTGAATTTTTGTTTACACTAGAGGATTCTTTCCGTTTTAATGTAAAAAAAACTTTCGAAAATTAGCTGAGGTGTCGCATTCTCCTTAAATCTCAGCTTTCTGTTCACGCTAGAGGATGTCTTGAAAACTTACTTCTTTTCGATATAGTGAACAAAATATGTATGTTTGAATTTCTGTTCACACTAGAGGATTCTTTCCGTTTTAATGTAAAAAAAACTTTCGAAAATTAGCTGAGGTGTCGCATTCTCCTTCAATCTCAGCTTTCAGTTCACAGTAGATGATGCCTTGAAAACTTACTTCTTTTCGATATAGTGAACAAAATATGTATGTTTGAATTTCTGTTCACACTAGAGGATTCTTTCCGTTTTAATGTAAAAAAAACTTTTGAAAATTAGCTGAGGTGTCGCATTCTCCTTAAATCTCAGCTTTCTGTTCACGCTAGAGGATGTCTTGAAAACTTACTTATTTTCGATATAGTGAACAGAATATGTATGTTTGAATTTTTGTTTACACTAGAGGATTCTTTCCGTTTTAATGTAAAAAAAACTTTCGAAAATTAGCTGAGGTGTCGCATTCTCCTTCAATCTCGGCTTTCTGTTCACACTAGATGATGCCTTGAAAACTTACTTCTTTTCGATATAGTGAACAAAATATGTATGTTTGAATTTCTGTTCACACTACAGGATTCTTTCCATTTTAATGTAAAAAAAACTTTCGAAAATTAGCTGAGGTGTCGCATTCTCCTTAAATCTCAGCTTTCTGTTCACGCTAGAGGATGTCTTGAAAACTTACTTATTTTCGATATAGTGAACAGAATATGTATGTTTGAATTTTTGTTTACACTAGAGGATTCTTTCCGTTTTAATGTAAAAAAAACTTTCGAAAATTAGCTGAGGTGTCAAATTCTCCTTAAATCTCAGCTTTCTGTTCACGCTAGAGGATGTCTTGAAAACTTACTTATTTTCGATATAGTGAACAGAATATGTATGTTTGAATTTTTGTTTACACTAGAGGATTCTTTCCGTTTTAATGTAAAAAAAACTTTCGAAAATTAGTTGAGGTGTCGCATTCTCCTTCAATCTCGGCTTTCTGTTCACACTAGATGATGCCTTGAAAACTTACTTCTTTTCAATATAGTGATCAAAATATGTGTGTTTGAATTTCTGCTCACACTACAGGATTCTTTCCATTTTAATGTAAAAAAAACTTTTGAAAATTAGCTGAGGTGTCGCATTCTCCTTAAATCTCAGCTTTCTGTTCACACTAGAGGATGTCTTGAAAACTTACTTCTTTTCCATGTAGTGAACAAAATATGTATGTTTGAATTTCTTTTCACACTAGAGGATTCTTTCCGTTTTAATGTAAAAAAAACTTTTGAAAATTAGCTGAGGTGTCGCATTCTCCTTAAATCTCAGCTTTCTGTTCACGCTAGAGGATGTCTTGAAAACTTACTTATTTTTAATATAGTGAACAAACTATGTATGTTTAATTTATGTTCACACTAGAAGATTTTTCCGTTTTAATGTAAAAAAAACTTTTGAAAATTAGCTTAGGTATCGCATTCTCCTTAAATATCAGCTTTCTGTTCACGCTAGAGGATGTCTTGAAAACTTACTTATTTTCGATATAGTGAACAGAATATGTATGTTTGATTTTTTGTTTACACTAGAGGATTCTTTCCGTTTTAATGTAAAAAAAACTTTCGAAAATTAGCTGAGGTGTCGCATTCTCCTTAAATCTCAGCATTCTGTTCACGCTAGAGGATGTCTTGAAAACTTACTTATTTTCGATATAGTGAACAGAATATGTATGTTTGAATTTTTGTTTACACTAGAGGATTCTTTCCGTTTTAATGTAAAAAAAACTTTCGAAAATTAGCTGAGGTGTCCCATTCTCCTTAAATCTCAGCTTTCTGTTCACGCTAGAGGATGTCTTGAAAACTTACTTATTTTCGATATAGTGAACAAAATATGTATGTTTGAATTTCTGTTCACTCTAGAGGATTCCTTCCTTTTTAATGTAAAAAAAACTTTTGAAAATTAGCTGAGGTGTCGCATTCTCCTTAAATCTCAGTTTTCTGTTCACACTAGATGATGTCTTGAATACTTACTTCATTTCGATATAGTGAACAAAATATGTATGTTTGAATTTCTGTTCACACTAGAGGTTTCTTTCCATTTTAATGTAAAAAAACTTTTGAAAATTAGCTGAGGTGTCGCATTCTCCTTAAATCTCAGCTTTTTGTTCACAGTAGAGGATGTCTTGAAAACTTACTTCTTTTCCATGTAGTGAACAAAATATGTATGTTTGAATTTCTGTTCACACTACAGGATTCTTTCCATTTTAATGTAAAAAAAACTTTTGAAAATTAGCTGAGGTGTCGCATTCTCCTTAAATCTCAGCTTTCTGTTCACACTAGAGGATGTCTTGAAAACTTACTTCTTTTCCATGTAGTGAACAAAATATGTATGTTTGAATTTCTTTTCACACTAGAGGATTCTTTCCGTTTTAATGTAAAAAACACTTTTGAAAATTAGCTGAGGTGTCGCATTCTCCTTAAATCTCAGCTTTCTGTTCACGCTAGAGGATGTCTTGAAAACTTACTTATTTTTAATATAGTGAACAAATTATGTATGTTTAATTTATGTTCACACTAGAAGATTTTTCCGTTTTAATGTAAAAAAAACTTTTGAAAATTAGCTTAGGTATCGCATTCTCCTTAAATATCAGCTTTCTGTTCACGCTAGAGGATGTTTTGAAAACTTACTTATTTTCGATATAGTGAACAGAATATGTATGTTTGAATTTTTGTTTACACTAGAGGATTCTTTCCGTTTTAATGTAAAAAAAACTTTTGAAAATTAGCTGAGGTGTCGCATTCTCCTTAAATCTCAGCTTTCTGTTCACGCTAGAGGATGTCTTGAAAACTTACTTATTTTCGATATAGTGAACAAAATATGTATGTTTGAATTTCTGTTCACTCTAGGGGATTCCTTCCTTTTTAATGTAAAAAAAACTTTTGAAAATTAGCTGAGGTGTCGCATTCTCCTTAAATCTCAGCTTTCTGTTCACAGTAGAGGATGTCTTGAAAACTTACTTCTTTTCCATGTAGTGAACAAAATATGTATGTTTGAATTTCTGTTCACACTAGAGGATTCTTTCCATTTTAATGTAAAAAAAACTTTTGAAAATTAGCTGAGGTGTCGCATTCTCCTTAAATCTCAGCTTTCTGTTCACACTAGAGGATGTCTTGAAAACTTACTTCTTTTCCATGTAGTGAACAAAATATGTATGTTTGAATTTCTTTTCACACTAGAGGATTCTTTCCGTTTTAATGTAAAAAAAACTTTTGAAAATTAGCTGAGGTGTCGCATTCTCCTTAAATCTCAGCTTTCTGTTCACGCTAGAGGATGTCTTGAAAACTTACTTATTTTCGATATAGTGAACAAAATATGTATGTTTGAATTTCTGTTCACTCTAGAGGATTCCTTCCTTTTTAATGTAAAAAAAACTTTTGAAAATTAGCTGAGGTGTCGCATTCTCCTTAAATCTCAGTTTTCTGTTCACACTAGATGATGTCTTGAATACTTACTTCTTTTCGATATAGTGAACAAAATATGTATGTTTGAATTTCTGTTCACACTAGAGGTTTCTTTCCATTTTAATGTAAAAAAACTTTTGAAAATTAGCTGAGGTGTCGCATTCTCCTTAAATCTCAGCTTTCTGTTCACAGTAGAGGATGTCTTGAAAACTTACTTCTTTTCCATGTAGTGAACAAAATATGTATGTTTGAATTTCTGTTCACACTAGAGGATTCTTTCCGTTTTAATGTAAAAAAAACTTTTGAAAATTAGCTGAGGTGTCGCATTCTCCTTAAATCTCAGCTTTCTGTTCACGCTAGAGGATGTCTTGAAAACTTACTTATTTTCGATATAGTGAACAAAATATGTATGTTTGAATTTCTGTTCACACTAGTGGATTCTTTCCGTTTTAATGTAAAAAAAACTATTGAAAATTAGCTGAGGTGTCGCATTCTCCTTAAATCTCAGCTTTCTGTTCACACTAGAGGATGTCTTGAAAACTTTCTTTTTTCCATATAGTGAACAAGATTGGAATAGCTAATACAAAGTATACGACGAAAATTCTTTTTGATTCCAATATACCTGACATCGTAGAGTTCAAAAAAAGGTGGGCTACCGTGAGAAATTATGAGGCATTTCTTTTGCTCTGTTCACTCATTCTTTTATGTATTTTTATATTCCAGGCTTTCCGGTGATTTGATGCAAAGTAGTCAGATGGTGACTCAGTTATCCAGCCCATCTTCATATTCTTATGAAAATGATTTTCTCAAGGATACAAAGAGGAAATTTCTTACTGATATTAAGAATTGCATAGATGCTACTACTTGCATTACTTATGGAACTGTAAAATCCATCGAAAGTAAATGCAACTGGTGGTACAAGTCCTGTAAGAAATGTCCATATTCAGTGTGCGAAGATTTTGAGAAATGGTATTGTAAGAACTGTCAAAAACATTGGAATGAATATACTCCGAAGTAAGCCATTTTTTGATTTGTCATTGTTATCGAAAAATTATTCATGCACACTGTGTGACTGATGTAAAATTCAATTTTTTATTTTTTTAGGTTCAGTGTTCAAGTCAGAGTTGTTGTTAACACGGATTCTGCTTCTTTCGTACTATTTGATAGAGACTGTCTTTCTTTATTAGGAGTGAGTGCTGCTGAATTGCGCGAGCAACATTTTAAGCGGGTTTGGTTATCAAAACTTTGAATTTTTTTATTAGTGAGGTTCTCAAAACTTTTAACACCCTTAGTACTTCTTTTGCTGTGTTTCCTTTTTTGTAGGGTGCAGATTTAGAACATTATCCGGAAGAGTTGAACGTTCTTAAAGATAGATCTAAGTTGTTTAAAGTGAATGTCAAAATTAGCAATTTGAACTCATACAATGAGCCAAAATATCATGTGGCCAAAGTTTGCATCAGTGAAAGTATTATCACATCATTTCTGAAGACCACGGTGGACCCAAATTTTTTTTTTTTTATTATTATTCATAACCTATACTTTTCAAAGTTATAACTTTTTGCGTTTATGGAAAAAATATTTCAGGATGATTCTGTATTTGACAGTCCTTCTGATGATAATATTATGTCGATAGGGTCAGGAAAAGCTGTGGTGAGTTGGTATTATTGACATAATTGGAAAATTTGATTGCCGTATCCTTATATTAATAGCGGTCAGAGTCATTTTGTTGACAGGATGTTCAGAGCCAAACCTGTGATAGTACTGATGATGCTGATATTTCTCTCACTTTGTTGTCACCGTTCTTGAAGTATGGTGATGTTGTTGAAGATAAAAATAATTGTTCAGTTGTCCGTCCTCTAAAAAAAATAAAGTTGGAGAAATAGTTAAGTTCTGACTATAGATATTATAAAGTTTACGTGATTTATAATTTCATCCCTCTCACTCTGTGTGCCTTTTGTTTATTTTGGCACAGTTTTGATGCTGCAGCCGGTGACACTTTGGAGCAGAAAGAAAATCTGTAACTATGTTGTGGTCGATTTTTTGTAACGAGGAGCTATTGACATTTTCCTTATTCTATTGCCTATTATCATGTGTTGAACTTTGACAGTGTACCAAGACCTTAATATTTGTTTTTAAATATTTTGATATCAACTTCGCTTCTTCATTTTTAACAAAGTTTGCAAAAAAAATTTCTTTTAATATTTTGTTATCAGCTTTAGTACGACGTGTTTCAGTTTTAGGGATGTCATTTGAAATTCCCCATTATACCAATTGTTAACAATTAATTTCATTATTAGTAATTGCTTGACGTTTCGTTTGAAGTTATTTTTAATGCTCCCCTGAATTTCGAATTAGTGTGTTGGACTTTTAAATTTTTAAACAAATTAATAAATGCCAATAAAAGCGATAGATTGGTCGATTTTTTGTAACGAGGAGCTATTGACATTTTCCTTATTCTGTGGCCTATTATCATGTTTTGAACTTTGACAGTGTACCAAGGCCTTAAAATTTGTTTTTTAATATTTTGATATCAACTTCGCTTCTTCATTTTTACCAAAGTTTGCAAAAAAAAAACTTAAAAGTAATTGAATAAAAAATTAATTTATAATATTTAAAATATTTAATAATTCCAATGTAAAAACAGCTGAGTCATTAGAACAGGTGAGTGATTCCATTTCAAAATTCAAAATTCAAATGTGAAGGTAAGTGGCGCATTAAATGTTTTGTCTGCCACCTCATTTGTTTTAAATTATTAAAAAATTTAAATCAGCTGACTCAGTAAATGAGATGACCGATTTCAATGTGAAGGTAAGTGGCGCATTAAATGCTTTGTCTGCAACCACATTTGTTTTAAATTATTAGAAATTAAAATTGATTTTTGATTTTTAAAAGAAAAATGAAAAAATTAATTGAATAAAAAATTAATTGTCCGTTTTTTTTTGTATTTTAAAATATTTAATAATTCCAATGTAAAAACAGCTGAGTCATTAAAACAGGTGAGTGATTCCATTTCAAAATTCAAAATTTTAAATCAGCTGACTCATTAGATGAGATGACCAATTCCAATGTGAAGGTAAGTGGCGCATTAAATGTTTTGTCTTCCACCTCATTTGTTTTAAATTATTAGAAATTTTAAATCAGCTGACTCATTAAATGAGATGACCAATTCCAACGTGAAGGTATGCGACGCATTAAATGATTTGTCTGCCACCACATTTGTTTTAAATTATTAGAAACTAAAATTGATTTTCGATTTTTAAAACAAAAATCGAAAAAATTAATTGAATAAAAAATTAATTTTCCGTTTTTTTTCGTATTTTAAAATATTTTAAATATTTAATAATTCCAATGTAAAAATAGCTGAGTCATTAAAATAGGTGAGGTATTATATTTCAAAATTCAAAATTTTAAATCAGCTAACTCATTAGATAGACCAATTCCAATGTGAAGGTAAGTGGCGCATTAAATGCTTTGTCTGCCACCTCATTTGTTTTAAATTATTAGAAATTTTAAATCAGCTGACTCATTAAATGAGATGACAAATTCCAATGTGAAGGTATGCGGCACATTAAATGATTTGTCTGCCACCATATTTGTTTTAAATTATTAGAAATTAAAATTTATTTTTGATTTTTAAAAGAAAAATCGAAAAAATTAATTGAATAAAAAATTAATTTTCCGTTTTTTTTTGTATTTTAAAATATTTAATATTTAATAATTCCAATGTAAAAATAGCTGAGTCATTATTAATAGGTGAGTGATTATATTTATAAATTCAAAATTTTAAATCAGCTCACTCATTAAATGAGATGACCAATTCCAATGTGAAGGTAAGTGGCGCATTAAATGTTTTGTCTGCCACCATATTTGTTTTAAATTATTAGAAATTAAAATTGAATTTCGATTTTTAAAAGAAAAATCGAAAAAATTAATTGAGTACAAAATTAATTTTCCGTTTTTTTCGTATTTTAAAATATCTAAAATATTTAATAATTCCAATGTAAAAACAGCTGAGTCATTAAAACAGGTGAGTAATTCCATTTCAAAATTCAAAATTGTACACCACAACTTAATTGAATAAAAAATTAATTTTTCGTTTTTTTCGTATTTTAAAATATTTAAAACAATTAATAATTTCAATGTAAAAATAGCTGAATCATTAAAACAGGTGAGTGATTCCATTTCAAAATTCAAAATTTTAAATCAGCTGACTCATTAGATGAGATGACCAATTCCAATGTGAAGGTAAGTGGCGCATTAAACGTTTCGTTTGAAGTTATTTTTAATGCTCCCCTGAATTTCGAATTAGTGTGTTGGACTTTTAAATTTTTAAACAAATTAATAAATGCCAATAAAAGCGATAGATTGGTCGATTTTTTGTAACGAGGAGCTATTGACATTTTCCTTATTCTGTGGCCTATTATCATGTTTTGAACTTTGACAGTGTACCAAGGCCTTAAAATTTGTTTTTTAATATTTTGATATCAACTTCGCTTCTTCATTTTTACCAAAGTTTGCAAAAAAAAAAATTAAAAGTAATTGAATAAAAAATTAATTTATAATATTTAAAATATTTAATAATTCCAATGTAAAAACAGCTGAGTCATTAGAACAGGTGAGTGATTCCATTTCAAAATTCAAAATTCAAATGTGAAGGTAAGTGGCGCATTAAATGTTTTGTCTGACACCTCATTTGTTTTAAATTATTAAAAAATTTAAATCAGCTGACTCAGTAAATGAGATGACCGATTTCAATGTGAAGGTAAGTGGCGCATTAAATGCTTTGTCTGCAACCACATTTGTTTTAAATTATTAGAAATTAAAATTGATTTTTGACTTTTAAAAGAAAAATCGAAAAAATTAATTGAATAAAAAATTAATTGTCCGTTTTTTTTTGTATTTTAAAATATTTAATAATTCCAATGTAAAAACAGCTGAGTCATTAAAACAGGTGAGTGATTCCATTTCAAAATTCAAAATTTTAAATCAGCTGACTCATTAGATGAGATGACCAATCCAATGTGAAGGTAAGTGGCGCATTAAACGTTTCGTTTGAAGTTATTTTTAATGCTCCCCTGAATTTCGAATTAGTGTGTTGGACTTTTAAATTTTTAAACAAATTAATAAATGCCAATAAAAGCGATAGATTGGTCGATTTTTTGTAACGAGGAGCTATTGACATTTTCCTTATTCTGTGGCCTATTATCATGTTTTGATTTTGATATCAACTTCGCTTCTTCATTTTTACCAAAGTTTGCAAAAAAAAAAATTAAAAGTAATTGAATAAAAAATTAATTTATAATATTTAAAATATTTAATAATTCCAATGTAAAAACAGCTGAGTCATTAGAACAGGTGAGTGATTCCATTTCAAAATTCAAAATTCAAATGTGAAGGTAAGTGGCGCATTAAATGTTTTGTCTGACACCTCATTTGTTTTAAATTATTAAAAAATTTAAATCAGCTGACTCAGTAAATGAGATGACCGATTTCAATGTGAAGGTAAGTGGCGCATTAAATGCTTTGTCTGCAACCACATTTGTTTTAAATTATTAGAAATTAAAATTGATTTTTGACTTTTAAAAGAAAAATCGAAAAAATTAATTGAATAAAAAATTAATTGTCCGTTTTTTTTTGTATTTTAAAATATTTAATAATTCCAATGTAAAAACAGCTGAGTCATTAAAACAGGTGAGTGATTCCATTTCAAAATTCA
>NW_026895327.1:0-153134 GCF_033153095.1 Gastrolobium bilobum | reverse complement strand
AATCAAGCTGAATACGAAGCTCTAATAGCTGGGTTGATCCAGGCTAAAGAACACGGAGCTAGGAAAGTGCAAATCTTTAGCGACTCACAGCTGGTAACCTCACAGATAGAAGGAAAGTACCAAGCCAAAGGTCCTCTACTGATGAAGTACCTGAGTCGAGTTCAGGAAATCATGGCCGATTTTGATGAGGTTCGGGTTGCTCACATCCCACGAGGGGAGAATAGCCGAGTTGACATATTGTCGAAGTTAGCCAGTACCAAAAATTTGGGTAATCACAGAACCGTGGTTCAGCAAACTATAGCAACGTCGAGTTGCGTGATGGTGATAACCTCCGCAAACGACTAGAGGAAACCTCTGGTCAATTATCTGGAGAAAGGAATACTGCCAGAGGATCACCTGGAAGCTAGGAAGCTGGTCCGAGATGCGACACAATATGCGATCGTGAATGACCAGCTATTCAGAAAGGGTTTGCACAACCCCATGCAAAAATGCTTGAACTTGGAAGGAGCAGAGTACGTCCTTGTCGAGATCCATGAAGGAATAAACAGCCATCACATGGGTGGCAAAGCCTTGGCCAGAAAGGCCCTCAGAGCTGGTTATTACTAGCCAACAATGGGGGCAGATTCTAAAGAACATGTCAAAAAATGTGACAGCTGTCAGAAGCATGCAAGTTAATCCTTTCACCACCTGAAGAACTGAAATGCATCTCGGCCCCATGGCCCTTCTTCAAATGAGGAATGAATTTGCTAGGACCTTTTAAAGCTGCTGAAGGGCAACTTAACTGGTTGATCGTGGCTGTGGATTACTTCACAAAGTGGATAGAAGCAGAACCAGTCACCACAATCACCTCGGCTAGAGTGCAAAGGTTCTTTGAACGAAATATTGTTTCGAGATTCGGAATCCCAGCCGAGGTGGTTACTGATAACGGAACGCAGTTTGCTGAAAAGAAATTCCAGCAGCTAATGAAAGATATACACGTCACACATTGTTTCGCATCTGTGGAACACCCACAATCGAATGGGCAAGCTGAAGCTGCCAACAAGGTGATTGTGGAAGGTCTCAAAATATGAATGTTTGATGCAAAAGAAAGCTGGGTTCACCAGTTATGCTTTGTCTTGTGGGGTTACAGAACCAGCACCCAAACTGCAACCGGAGAAACCCCTTACAAACTAACGTATGGATGTGAAGTCATGATTCCGGTAGAGATTGGAGAACCCTCCTAGAGAAGACTGAATAGTCTTGAACAAGGTGAACAACAGAACAGTAAAATGCTTACTGAAGAACTAGACCTTGTGGATGAAGCTAGGGTCACAGCTCACTGCCGGAATATGATGGCCAAACAACAGACCGCAGCAAAGTATAATAAGAAAGTGAGACCAAGAAATTTTGAAAAGAATGACTTGGTACTCAGGAGAGCAGATATTGGCAACAAGAATGCCAGAGATGGAAAACTAGTTGCAAATTGGGAAGGACCTTACCGAGTTAGAGAAAAACTCAGAAAATGAGCTTACATCTTGGAGACAGTCGAAGGCAAAGAAGTTAAGCGGACCTGGAATGCAGATAAGCTGAAGACATACTACAACTAAATCTACACTCCTCCGCTTCAATATTTAAAAATTACATTTTGATTTAAGTTCTTTCCTCTACTAGGGATTTGACTAAAGCCGAATATGCCGGCAAATTCATGTAATTCGCAATTTGATATCTATAAATGAGGAGTTTTTCTTTTTAAAAGATTTATCCTTGTCTATCTTTGATATATTAATATCAAATCCGAGGTACAAATACAATTTTTCATAGTGACTCTGATCAAGTCAAAATGTCCCTATTTTGGTCATGATACCAAAAAGAGGCAGATGACATTATTGTTTTTACCTTAGATAAATTGAGTTATGAAATTCAAATTCAATTAAATGGCTAAGTCAAAAGACAAGGTCCATTACATATGCAAGCTTACCAGAATGAGTAAGTTAAACAAACATGCGTCATCGAATTGACATAAAGCGGAATTCGTCTAATGCTTTGTCCTCGGCCAGGTCATGAATTAAAAACTCGTATGATGCACGAGTTCATAAACATAAATTGGGATGAAGATTTCACCCAATAAGTATTGAAAAATAATGCAAACTCGGTATATCACTCATCAGGTGCGAGGGTGAGATATATCTAAATAAATCGGATTTGACTCTGAGTAACTTAGGAATTCCTAAAGCTTAGGGAAAATCCGGGTATGAAAAAGAATGCTATCCGGATTACGAAACCCGGCAACTACAACCTCGTAAAGGGGCTTATGCATATGCCAAAAATGGTTAAGTCATACACTTCAGAAAAGCAAAAAGGAGTTGGCTCATCCAAAAAGCAAAAGCAATACTACAACGACATGCCGAATTTCGACAATTCGATGCCTAGATAAATGCATCTATGGTAAAATTAGGAATAAAGAAAGGAAAATATTATATAGTCAAGCGGATATCGAAAAAGATTCAAATATATCAAAAGCAAAGTAAAATCGGAGTAAAACCGACAATATTCAAGTGGAAACAACAAGGGGCCCAAAGGACCCCAACAAATTACAGAATTCAACTGGCATTCCGGCCCTTCACGAAATCACTATGGTAGGAGGATCCTCGGAAGCTGGGACCTCCTTTCCAGATGGATTAACCACATCAACTTCCTTATCCGGCTTGTCAACTGCCTCCTCTCCATCCTCGACGATAACACCTTTCTCGGTTTGGACGTTGGACACATGGGAAGGAGAGTCGGCAGCAGGAGTGATGATTTGGCCATTATTAACATAGGCGCGGGCATTCAAACCGACCAGATTTAAGGGGACTTTTGGATTAAGTATTTGGAGTTGATTCAAGGCATTGTAGAAGGACCCAGTGATTGATTTCTCCAGTTCACTCTAGAAAAGCTGAGCGGTACGCTCAGCTTCCTTTACCCTATCCTCCAATCTTTCATAACTTCTCTGAAAGCCATGTATTTTTTCAATCTCAGCCGCCTTTTCATCTCGGCACTTTGCATGGTCGGCGGTACCTGGCTCAGTTTGGTGATAGTATCATCATGATCCTTTTTCAGAGCAGAAAAATCCTCCTTCACTTTCAGCAGCTCCGCGTATGTCTTGGCTCTCTCCTCCCAAGATGCGGAAGCCTCGCTTAACGTCCGTAGGTATTTCTGCTGCTGAATAAGCAATGGCCTGGCCAACCCGGCCATCTTCAAACAACACAACTCCAAATCTTCCACCTCCCTTACTTGGGCAGGGGTAAGAAGAGATGAGTTGTAGAAGATTTCGGGGGCGTACACCGCATCCTGGAGAGTATTGTTGGTTTTTCCCTGCCATACCATGTGCTTGGTGAATTCAGGCGCAGGAGGAGGGGCTTTCATAGTTTGACTGGGGCCAGCGGAAGCTCGGATGTCAGAGCTCTTGTCTTTTTCTTTTGAAGTGGTTGCAGTGGGAGAATCGGTAGCTGAAATCTTGGCTTTACCCGAACCACCTTGAGAGGAGTCAGGGGCTTTCCTTTTCTTGCCGGACCCAGCCTTGGCCTGGTTTAATTCGGCCAACCAGCTTGGAGTATCATTTTGTTGGTTCTCCATCAAAGGTACTAGAAATACAAACACAACAAGTTAATGTTAAAGCAATACTGCTAATATGCAAATGCCAGGTTGCTAGAAATAGTTCATACTTAATTCAATGTCGAGTTTATCTTTGGACTTGAATAGAAGGGATGCGACACTAGCATGCTTATGTGACAGCAGAAACGTGCCAATGGCAAAGGCACTGTCGATATCAGATGAACCCAAATTGGTAACTTGAAAACGGTAGCTGGATGGGGGAAGCTGATAGTGGTCAGAAGACCAATGCGAAGGGAATTTTCCCTCACCACACTCGGCATGAGAAGTGTCAACAAACCAGACACTCTTGCCAGGATGGCCGGAAACTTTAAAGAATTTGTCCTTGAAATTCTTAAAGGACTCAGTATAAACTTGAAAAAGTTTACGGTGGGGTAAACCTCGAAAGGTAACCCACCCTTTTCGGCTGGCGGGTTCACGACCGGTCCGAGGAGTTATTACTTGAAAAAAGAAGAAGAATACACAGACAGAAGCTGGAATAAAAAGGTATGAGCAGAAACACTCAAAGGCTTTGACAAAGCCCCATCCATTGGGATGAAGCTGGGTGGGAGCTATTTGAAGGTGGTTCAGAAGATCAATTTGAAAATCCGTAAAAGGAAAACGAACGCCGAGTTGAGTCACAACATCTCGGAAAAAGAAAAAGAAATGCGGCTCTTCTGGCCTCCCACTAAAACAGACGGGCTCGTATCTTCTAGGGGGGATATATCACAATTTGCTAAATCCCCCACGGAGAGGGCGACAACGTCATCCAAAGCCATCTCCGATACAGTACTTAAAACTTCATGCGTTACCCAAGGAAATTGGGTTATTAAAGAAGACGAAGGAGATGGAGAACACGACTCAGTAGAACTGGACTCTCCTACTACATCTGATGGAGGAGATGCCATAATACCTAGAAACAAGGAAAGGTAGGCGTAAGAACACGCACCGTTAATTAAGGAAATTAATTAATTATATAGGTGAAAATTAGGAAATGATTCCATAATTGACCCTAATAATTATTAAGAGGCTTTACTAATTAAGATAAGTGATTAAGAATGTTGAAAGTCGCTTTTCGGAAGAAAAGTGCAGATACCGGTTCTGCTAGTCGGTATAAATGCATACCGAAAAAGTATCCCGGAAAATTATAAGAAGTGCATGATAATTCCTAGAATAATTTATAGGACTTGTAAAACGAGTTTCAAGTTAAAATAATGAGAACTAGTGCCAGAAACTGATACTGGCTATGAAAAGCGCGTACCGGAAAGGTGCTCCGAAAAATATAATAAAAATATGACAATTCTTGTAAAATTGAGTAGGTTAAGAATCCTGAGTTTGAGATTAAAATGCTAACTGTAGCAATTAAAGTTAATACTGTGTGTTTAATGCGTAAGTGGCTATAAATACTCTTATGATTGGGCACAAAACCCTAGAATCAGATTTCCTACGTGAAGGAGGCTGACCAGTTTCTCTAAGCCACTATTCCATTGGTTTTCTTCATCTTTGTGAGCCAAGTTGCCATCTTTTCTTGATTTCTTCACACTTCCTCTTTGTAAACACTTGGGTGTGGCATTGTGAGGGTGAGAAGTGGTCTTTTCTGGCTGTTCAGCTTTTGAGTTTTGAGTTTTAGGGCTGAGTTAGTGGGTTGGAGTGTTGGAGTTTTGTTCTTGGTTGTTGAAGCTCCAAGTGGTCATCTTTGTGAAGAAAGGAACCACCTTGTTGTGCATTTTCGTGCACCCTTCCAAGTCAGAATCTTGGGAACTAGTTGTGAGCTCCAAGAGCCTTCCTTTGCTGAGTTTGAAGCCTTGAGTAAGTGTTGAACCTTTGGTCATGTGTTTTGATGATTAAAAGAGGTGTCTTGGTATGTTTAATGAGTTAAACAAGTAACCAACAGTTGTATGAACCTTAATGTGCCTAAAAATGCATGCTTTAACGTGTTTAAGTGTTAAAAATGGAACCTTGGAAGGATATCTTCGCGAAATGCAGAAACTGCATTCTGTCGTGAAATATCCGGATATCTGATCGTGAAATATCCGAATATTGGATATCCGGATATGGGGATCTGGATATCCGGATATTGATATCCGGATATGGGAATCTGAATATCCGGATATTGATATCCAGATATAGATAGTGAAATATTTGGATATTGGATATCCGGATATGACCCCGAGGAATATCGAGATATTCTGGGATTTCGAAGAACAATAGCTGTATTATTCATACAGTAGGCTATTGGGGGGGTTTGTTGACCCTAGATTGATGAAGTTGGACTTCTGTAATAACTTAACTAAGTCAGAATCAAATGATTAAGGGCTTATGGCTTTGTGTGAAGCCTTAAGACGTAAATCGTAATAGGAAAACGTAGTCTTTATGTTTATGCTTATGAGCTATGAATGTTGATATGCTTGCTGGTCCTAAATCAGATTGTGATCTGTTGTGTGTTGGACTTGAGCTGTGTGGACTCTTGGCATTGGATAGTGAGCTTGCAAGGTAAGCTTTCGTGTCCTCGGTTTAGCCATGTTGTGGTTCCACCATGTCCCATGGGGGTATGGTTATATGGATGCTGTGTTACATGCTTTTGATGTTTTGGAAATGCTGTTGAGCTGTTATAGCTAGTGCCTTTATGATATGCATGTGGTGTTCCACCTATACGGTAAGCCTGAGTATGTAGTACATACAATATAGTGAGGCTGTGGGTGAGGTGCAAGCGGTGTTCCTTGTACTACATGTAGGTGATAGACGTATTCCTACATTTCTCTGGCCAGTAGAATAGTTTAAACACACATGGCATGAATATCTGTTGCACTGCATAGTTTTGGAACTGATATTGATATTACTGCTTTTAGAACTTATATTGCACATGTAAGTGAGCTTGGGGTGGAAGATTCTTGAGGACCCCTTGTCTTACTGAGATTTCTGGTTTAGAGATCTCACCCCACGTTTGGGGAATGCTTATTTTAGG
The DNA here is from genome assembly GCF_033153095.1 of Gastrolobium bilobum. NCBI lineage: Eukaryota > Viridiplantae > Streptophyta > Magnoliopsida > Fabales > Fabaceae > Gastrolobium > Gastrolobium bilobum. Next base: position 146,560 of record NW_026895327.1, on the reverse strand, counting down.
TTCAGGTAATGCGGGGGTTGATACCTCTAGTGGCAGGAGGCTAGAGCTTAGCTGATAGATGTTACATGTTTATGCTGCTTATGCTGGTTATGCTTGTAGCTAGTATGCTTTTAGCTTCTTTTATGATTATGGATTTATCTTGTTGAGACGCTGTTGTTATGTTGTTGATTTGGTGAGCATGAGAATTGTCCATGCCACATAGACTTGTTTATGTCTTGTTTTAGTTGGAGTTGTATTAATGTATCAGGATTATTGTCCGAACTACGAGTAGTAGATCCGTGACTTAGATACTCACATTTATATCTATATATGGAGGTATTTCAGTTAGATGTTTATTGCAATTTACATACATGAGATATTTTATGAAATTGATTAAGTAATCAACTTGGCTAAGTATAATGACGTCATAATTGAAAAGGAAAAGATATTCTGCATTTTTAATTAAGCGCAGCTTAATACGATAGTATGATAACATTACCAGGTATACACGGGGCGTTACAGTAGGAATCAGGAAAGAATCAAAATACCTGAATCACAAATGCTATCAAAGGAATCACTAGACGATGATGAAGATGACAAATCAGAAATTGTGATAGGATCATCTGCTCCTCCTAATGGGCGAATAGGTTTATCTCCATGCCGGCAAGTCACCAACGTGGACTCGGCTAAAGAATCACAACCGCGGTCAGCAAGCTTGCTGCTCAAATAAGTGCAGGAGTAACATGGGCCATTGCCGGGGAAAGGAGAATGCGGCAAATCACTACTTGACATCCCGGACACGCTTCGAGACTTACCACCACGACAAGCTCATAGCATGGTTTCCTACCCTTCTTCTTCGATCCAAGGGATTTCCCAGAGCCAGAAATGAACACCAGGAGAAACGTTTTTCAAAAATCAGAAAACTGAAGATGAAGAGTTTTTCCCTGATTCGCTCAAGAAACGGAGAAAAAGGCTAAGTATCAAATACAAAAGGAGGGCATTGAAGAGGACATGGTGCTAATCACCAGAGCGACAACAGGGAACATAAGTTCTAAGAAATGCACGCTATTCATTGATTCTGGAAAAAAGACCAGAATATCAGCGAAGAAAATATGCAACTCCGTATTCATAATACTAAAAATCAAATGCCAGAATACATATCTTCAAGTAGAAGCAATAAAGAGGAGATAATGTGCGACATACCTCTTGAAGTAATGAAACGGAAGTGTCAAAATGCACATGAAGAAAGGTTGATGTGCGACAATCAGAGAGCACACAGACGAAAACAATGGAATAATGCTGATGCCAAATGCTCAGAAGTAAAACGAAACCATGTAAGAGGAAGAGAGAACTTATATAGGCAAGACCAAGACTACTGAGTGGCGCATAGCAAAGGTCAAGGCTATTTAGGTCTTTCTTCCCTCAAATCATAACTGCCAGATCGTGGGTGGAAACCGCAATCATTATGCGCGGAAACCACAACACGGAGGAGGCTAAGGGGCAGGGGAAAAATTGCCACTTCACTCCATAAAGCAATGATTTGACAACTGAAACGATGCTGCAATAAATGCGCACGAAACGCAACGACGACATAAGAACGGCTGCAGCACGCTAAAGCACGCGGGCTGGAACACGTGGCATAACGCAATGAGTATAATTCAAAAACCTACATATGAGACAAGGTGTATATGAACATACAGCTGTTCACCGAGTTCGAAGCTGACGCTGGGGTAATAGTCAACTCACGGTTATTCCAGCACAGCTTCTACCCGGTTATGCAAGGGAATCTTAGACAGGTTCTTCAACAACCCGTCCAAGGAAGCAACAGGCATACATGCATGCCCCAGTAACCCGGGTAAAATGCCGATGTTGGGAGCAGACTAAGAATTTAAATCGCGCGTCATCTACCCGGTTACTCCATGAAAGTATTGACGGGTTCATGAACGACCCGTCCACCAAATAAACATGCAGATAAAGTCCGAGATAAGGAATGCTGCTCGAGGGTAACCCACAAGTGGGACTAAAACAACTCAAGCGTATTCCTAACCCGGACGCGCAATATGGTTGATGCTCAACCAGTAAAGCATCAAGAGGGAAATGGCGAAACACGTACCATGAGCCAAGAACTCGAAATCAACACGCATGCTGACATTAGGATGCAACCCGAAAGAACGAGATCGCCCTCGACCCAAACAGTGGGGTAGGCAAAATATCTCACCGGGTTGATGCTCAACCCGTCGACACAAGGGGGCAAGGGACACCTTGCGAGAAGAACATTATCTCATAAGCAGAACATACAAATTTATAACAAACGCAAACCTATTCAGGGGCACAAACCTGGAAGACACACATAAGTTCACCCCGACTACCCGGACACCCCAGTAGCCGAGCTGGGGGGAAACTGTTATGGACCCGTATAATGGGCCCATTAAGTAGCTAGCCCAACAAGGGGCAATCCAAAATATGGATTGACGCTAATAAAGAATAGATATCGATCAAGGATATTAATTCTAATGCGACAGCATAGCTATCAGGCCTGGACCCTCACCGTAGGAACCAAAGGCTCATCCACACTACCTACATGTAACCTCTATAAATACAAAGGTAAGCCCTAAAGGTACGTACACTTTCTCTCTTACTGTTATGCTGTCACTGTGCGCACACACACACCCCATTGGCTAACGCCATTATAGTATTCTGTGCATAGTGATCTGCTTGACTCAAGGATATCTCATTCATAGATACCTTGGAGAGGGCACCAGATCGAAGATTAACATATTAGCCTATTGGGCTAGACATTTCTGTCTCAAGGACAGAACAATCATATTTTTGTACAACGTATTATCACTAAAAAGATGGCTAAAAATTATAAGTTTGCACATTTTATGATATTCGGTGACAAATGTGATACCGACTTCACTTAAAATGAAATTTGGAACAAGAAAGCGTACTCTCTTTTTTTTGGTAAGCCAAGAAAGCGTACTCTACTGCTAAATCATTTTAAAAGGAGGTTTAAATAAATAATAAATCAAAAATAAAAAAATAAATTTTTTTATTTCTCAACAAAGTTTGAAATCATTTTTAAAAGTCAATATGATGGTTTTAGTTTTGACAATATAATTAAATAATATATCATTGAATGATTATTATTGATTGCAACAGATTCTTGTTTATGAGATAAATTATACTTATCATTATTTTTTTTATCACTTTTTACTACCAATTTTATTATTGTTAGATCAAAATTAAATTAATGGTTCTCACTTGATATTATTTTGTAACCGTTAATTTAATTTTGATCGAATGATAATAAAGTTGATAATAAGGGGTAAAAAAAATAGTAGTAAATATATTCTTCCCTTTTTTGTTGCTTAGGTATACAAACTCAATTTGTTTTTTCTAAAATAATCTTTGGTCAATGAACTGTAATGAATTGAAACAAGCATGTCAATTATGAATTAGATTTGATTCAACTTGCTTACTAATGTACAGTGAATCAACATTGTTTTTTGAATTTGCACCATTTATTATATATTAACAGATATAGTAAAAAAATCAAATATATTAATGCTGCCATATATACCAGGATAGGTAAGTAAATTTTGTCCATATATATGCCCCTCCACAATTGAAATTTGGTTGAAGATATAACTCATTAAATCTTCTCTATATTTTTAAAAAATACCCAAAATAATAGAAATACATTACAATGACCGGGTCCATTAAGCATGTTAACAGGAGTTTGATATCTAGTCGTGTATATAAAAAATATCTTATTAGTAGAGACAAAACTTATTTGCGTGATATCTATGCTTTGAAAAAAATTAATCTTCAATAGTCGAGCGGAAGATACCTTTAAAGAAACTCAAAAAAATGTACGTTTTCAATCAAGACTGAGTTTAATTATAATATAAAATACTGAGTAAACAAATGTATATTATTTCATTCATAAATACACAGGAGAAAATTAACACTAAAAATTCATCACCGATAACCCCCACCCACAACCCTCATTTCTGTGTTAAATACTCAAGAGAAAACAGCTCTGAAATTTCATCTCACAACCCTCATCTCATTTTGAAATAATCAGGAGAAAAAAGGAGTAAAATTCCATCAGCCACAGCCACAACCACAACTAGAAAATGTTCAGCGGAAACCCATCTTCCCAAAGCTCTCAATCGAATCAAAGTGTGAATGTGCCTTTGACATGCCCAACTTTCACAGATGATCAAGATGATCATCTTCCTCAGTCTTTTCTACCATTCACACCAACTGACATCTTTACACAAACAACTGATCTGAATCCACTAATGGAAGAAGCAAACCCTCTTTCTGAATTCCATTACTTATCAAAAACTTCTACATTTTATCCCAATTGGCATGACACTTGTGGGGACCATAACATTTTCACATCCGTATGCGAGTCATCTTATTCATTGCCTCCTCTTAGTCCTGTAAACTCCTTTGAAGAGACTAATGCTATTGTTCTCTCACCACCACCGTCACCACAGCCACAAACATGTCCAGATCTAGATCCACAACCACAACCCCAACCCCAAGAACAAGCACAACCACTTGCTTCTGCTGCAAATTCACCAACTCCAATCGTTGATGAATTTGATAACCAAGCCGTAACACCGGATGTTGAAACTATTGATGCTATTGTCCTCCAACCACCACCACCACCATCACAACATCCACAACCCCAAGAACAAGTACAACCACAACCACTTGCTTCTGTTGCAAATTCACCAACTTCAATCGTTGATGAATTTGATAACCAAGTCCCAACAACGGCCATTGAAACTACTGATGCTATTGTCCTCCAACCACCACCACCATCCCCCCAACCACAACAACCACAACCCCAAAGCGAGCCACAACCACTTGCTTCTGGTGAAAACTCACCCAGATTACTCCAATCGCTTCCAATTCCCACTGTTGATCCATTTGAGAAGAAAGTCGTCATCCCACCCGCCACACAAACTGTGATCTCACCGGCTTCTTCTCTACAAGCCACGGTGGATGTCGCCGCAACCGCCACTACCATACCCTCCGTTGCTGCACCATCTGGCAGACGGCCAAGGAAGACTCGGCGTGTGACTCATCCAGCGCCACCACCACAAGAGACAGAACAATTGAATGATGTTCCTGTCCCAGATTCCTCACCACAGGAGGGAGCAGCTACTGAATCCCAAATTCTTAACCAGTTTTTGGGTTTTGGTATGATTATTTTGATGCTTTTAATATATTAGATTACTTCATTTATATAATCGTTTTTCAGATTTGATAAACCTACATTTGACTGCAGTTCGAAGCAACTGTTACGTTTTTCGTATTTCATTTGATAGGCGCAGATTCATTTGCTAAATGATGTGATCTGTTTTTTCTTGTGCAGGGTTAAAAAAACCTATAGCTAAGATATCAACTATCAGAGTGGATAGAAAAGAGGTGCGTACTCTTACGTTTCTCGTATTTTAATATTTTACTATTATAATTTGCTATTAGAAATGGATAAGAACTTACAATAGATCTTGTAAGAGAATAAATACATTGTACATTTACAAGAACAATAATAAAGAATTGAACTATTTCCTATAACTCTTATCTTCAATGAAACATTAATTTCTATATTCCACAATAAAATAAGAGAAATATTACTTGCCTTTCACACGAGATATCATCTCTCATTTTTTCTCACTTCGATTTCTGTACTCCACATTTTTCTTTTTTTCCTTTTTTTTTTGTAATGGTGAGATCCGCCTATTTTCTCTTTACAATATAAGATAACTATCTTATGTTAAATGAAACTAATAAAACCCATGAAATAATCTCTTGATGAAATAAATTACTATCACTATTTTCAACACCAAATTATGGAAGATAGAATCTCGGCTTTCTCACACTCCCACTCATGTAGGTAAATATGTATTCTCCATGGTGGACCCCTTAATCCCTTGATAAGTATATAAACCAGTTGCATGTCCTCCTGTAGCCACAGGATGTACAAATCAATCCACTCTCCAATTTTTGCTTGATAAAACACGTGTCAACCAACCAAATGATGATAATCCTGTTAAGAACTTTGAAGTCACCACCCTAAAAGCTAGCTTTAAGATTGAGAGTGCCTAAGGCCTTATAAAGGCCACATTAGTTGTCCATACAACCAATGTGAGACTATATTTCTCAATACGTCCCTTTAAAAGCCCACTGGGCTTGAAGGGTGGACAACATACAAGCCCCACCTACATGTGGAAATTCCACTACAAATAAAGCGGGAGGCGGTGAGATTTCGAACGCTCTGATACCATGTTAAGAACCTTGAGGTCACCACTCTAAAAGCTAGCTCTAAGGTTGCGAGTGTCCAAGGTCTTATAAACCTACATCAGTTGCCCATACAACCAATGTGAGACTATATTTCTCGACACCTCCCGTGAAGAATATCTATGGTTTATACAAAAAAAAACACTTATCAACCTCATTGTGTTTTTGGGGTCATATTGTATGAGAAGAAAGCACGCCCATTGTACTCTTGCAAATATTTCTCGTATGATTTCGCAATCTATTACATACATATAATTACTACTCACTTAAATTTTGAAGCTCAGTTAGATATAAGACATTATTCGTTTCTAGAATTAAGCATGCAAATCTGATCAATGCAATTTTTCTCCAGGATGTTGCAGAGAAAATAAAATCTTTTGCTGAAGATAAAGGATCCGTTTTGATCTCTGGAGCATTTGGTTTCTTATCTGTTGTACAGCTTCTTCAGCAAGAAAAGACTGTAACTTATAAGGTTTCTCCTCTGCATTCTTATTTCACTTCTTTGTGCAAATCACTTTTTCTTTTCTTTTCTTTTTGGCCATCCTGAGATCATCATTGACCTGTCTTTTCCCTTTGATATTTGCTTAAATGAATAGTTATATTATTTTTATCAAAAGGTTTTAACTTGTAGAGCGTTTTGCGGTGCTTTTAAGGTTAAAATAGAAGAGGGAATTCAGCTACTGTAAGAACTTATCTTCGGTTAATGTAAATTTCATGTCCAACGCCTGCAAGACAAAGCAAAAGCTTAACTAAAATCGTAGGGTCTAAGTCTAAATGTGTTTTAGCATAACATTAGCGTATGTCTCTTACAAAATGAAAGGTAAATTTAAAGTGTGAACTTGTTGAAAACCATAGAATACAATAAAAAGGTAATTTGCGTTATTCAATATGCTACACTCTACATACACTAAGTAAGACATAAAATAATTAGTGTTTCTTAGATTTTTTTTTCCTTGGTCTGTAATTAAAAAGAAGAAGATCATAAGTATTTAATTTTTAAATTTTATTGCTTTTTTTCTTAAAATATTCCACATTAATTGTTATTCGCACGAGAGGGTAAATATATAATTATATAAGCGAAGAGGCTTTCCTCATTTGATTCCTCATCACTCATGGGAACAATAATTGGGCTATCACACTTCATTTATGTCTTTTAATTTTTAGGATCAATCACCATTGAGTGTGAGTGTGTGTATATATATATATATATATATATATATATATATATATATATATGATGTCAATTTGTATATTCTAGATTAACATGAACTCAAAAACATGGTCACTGATACCATAAATAATTGTGGTTTTATGTCACGTGATTTTAACATATAATTTTATTAGTTGATGAATGTTTTACAATGCGAAATATGATCATCTCACCCTTATAATCACGCCACTTTGATTTAATGATTAACCCATACACTTTTTATGTGCAGGGAAAGTTTGAAATTATCAAATTATTTGGCACTTATTTTCTTCCAAAAAATGCTACCCAGCATAGTACAAGCCAACTGTCAGTAACATTTCTTGGAGCTGATGGTAAGGTAGTTGGAGGAAAAGTAAATGGACGCTTAGTTGCTGCAACTTATGTTCAGGTTTTGTACACTTTCCTTTTATATATGATTGATGTTATAATGAGACTACACATTAAATAGTTAATTAATTTCTTAAAATTCCAAATGACATGTTATTATGCAAACTTTGCAGTTGATGGGTTTCGCTTACGCTCCAACTGGATTGAAGTTGAGACGCTCGAAGACAAAACGAAAGCAGCGCCCCCGGCGGACTACTACTTCCGTGAAACATGACAGTGAGGAACAGTAGGAAGAAAAGAAGCGTCAAGTAGTGAGTAAAGAAAACTCTCACGTGGCTTCAAGACTTTGCATGATGTTGCCGCACGTGGAGCTTGAACTGAATTGCAGTTAGAATTAAGTTAGTGCTTAGTTAGGGTTTGCTAGTTGGTTATGATTGAAGCAAGTTGTAACCATAAATGTAATTTTGAAGTAAGGCAACTATAATAAACACACTAATAATTGTAACACCCCAATTCAATCGCGACATGCTACACTTAAGTGGTGAACATATAAGAAGCAAAGTACATTCAATTGCTATTATATTAGGTCACCATTTACAAGGAAATTCAAAGCTGTACAACATCCTTAAAATTTAAATACATGGCTTTTACGCCACCTAAACACTTACACCATCTAACATGAATCTTCAAGTACAAGGCAATCATAAATTTCTAATTATAACAAATTTTGCTATCCAAAAGTCATCACACAACATCCAATTAAAACAACATCCATATAAGCAAATTCAAGCATTTTCGGATCCACAGCCTAGGTCCTTTTTAATTACCTCAAATAAACACCATGAAATGGGTTAGATTTGAATCTCAATAAGTGTCCAAGAAGTCAACTCCCTATTATAGACCAAGAAAATCCGACCAAATACCAAGCAGTATTTGGAACTTCAATACGCTTGCAAGGAAATCAGTTTGCAAATATATTCTTTCTAATATAGCTAATATTGACAGCACTTCCAATCATCATCATTCGTGCACAAACCCCTTTCTCCTATATTTTCAGAGAAAAAGAGTTAATATATGGTCTATTCGAAGATTCCATAGGTATGAGAATGATGCATATTTTCTTTGGTATCAGAGGGGTGGCAGCATATCTACCTCATGTTTGGATAGATAAATGTTTTGATTTCTGTGATTATTTTTTAACAGGTATTACGACCCCAAGAACCAACTATTACATGTGCAATCCATTGCACTAGTTTACCTGTATTAATTTGAGCTCAAATACTGTCAGGCATCTCTCACGGATGTCAACTAAACACTAATCTATATATATTGCAATGTACTATAAGGAAATATGAAACAAGATTCACCCACCAAAGTTAAATGCAAGTACTACAACAAACTTTTTGGATGTTTAAAGAAATATGTTGTCTATTCGTACACTGACAACAAAGGATTTACATTACATTCGACTACATAAGATTTAAATAAAAGATTTTGGAGTTCTGTTGAGAGATATCTGGATATCTGGAATTTGATATCCAGATATTTCATCCTAGGTGTCCTGTAACATCCTGGGTACTGTCGAGGGCAGGGAGTGATAGTTGTCAACCTGATGATCTAAGAGAAGATATGGAGATATTGTTGATAAGATCAACCCACTAGATAAGTTCGTTTTGCAGGCTCAGCCGGAGACTAATGGACCTAGTCGTTCTCTTAGCCCACTAGGGATGTCCTTGTGAAGGATAACCCTAAATCAATCACCGAGGGTCATTGATTTTAGATAAAATAGTGGGAGGGCCATATACGTTTAAAAGTCTTCGTATTTGGTTATTATCATGAAATATATATGTAAGTTTATCTTTATTTTCAGAAATTGAGTTATGGCCGAAAATTTGAATTTACGCTCTATTCTGGATACTAACAAGTTAACTGGACCAAACTTCACAGATTGGTATAGGAATGTAAAAATAGTTTTACATTCTGAAAAGATAGCATATGTTCTGGATTCTCCTGTTCCTGTTGCCCCTGCTGAAGGGCAAGATGGCTATGACCAGTATGACTGGGAAGCTCATAGACAGCATTTGGCAGACAATGAGCAGGGATTATGTATATTGCTTGCGTCTATGTCTGCGGAGCTTCAGCGTCAGCATGGGCATATGGATGCTCCCTCCATAATCTTGCATCTGCAAGAGCTTTATGATAAGCAAGGGAGGGCTGAGCGCTCTGAAACCTCCAAGGAGCTGTTTGGCTGTAAGCTGGCTGATGGTATGGCAGTTGGACCGCACATCCTCAAGATGATTGGGCTGATAGAGAAGCTTGCTTCTCTGGGCTTTATCATGGACCATGAGCTAAGTGTTGACTTAGTCTTGCAGTCCTTTCCACCTTTATTTAATGGCTTTGTGGTCAACTACCATATGAACAAGGTGGAGACAACACTCCCAGAGTTGTTGAATCTCTTGACCACTGCTGAGGGTGCTGTTAAAAAGAACAGGACCCAAGCACTTCTGATTGGCGGGCCTAAAAAGACCAAGGGTAAGGGAAAATCTGTAGAATCAGACAAGCTCAAGCCCAGAGGTCAGCCTAAGAAGAAGAAGGGCAAGGGCAAAGGGAAAGGAAAGGAGAAATCCAAGGACGATGCTAAAACTATATGCTTCCATTGTCAGAAGGAAGGACATTGGAAAAGAAACTGCCCATTATTCCTTGCGAGCCTCAAGGGAAAGAAGCATGATGATGCTTCAGCCTCTGGTATGTTCACTATAGAAATTAATTTTTTAAGTGTTAATTCAGCTTCATGGGTATTGGATACTGGCTGTGGATCTCACATATGCAATTTGTTGCAGGTACTAAAGAGTCCTAGGAAGCTGGAAAGGAATGAGGTCAATCTCCGCGTCGGGAATGGAGCAAGAGTTGCTGCACTAGCCATTGGGGATGTGGATCTTTTGTTGCCTACGGGCTTTTCTATACATTTGAATAATTGTTTCTATGTTCTGTCAATTATTTCTATTTCTAGTTTGGAACAATCTGGTTTTCACTTTGTAATAAAAGATGGCAAGTTTTCCATCATTATGAATGATCTTGTTTATGCTTGCGCATCTAGAATGAATGGATTGTATGTTTTGGATTTAAATACGGATAGTGACATTCTTAGTATTCAGACTAAGAAGCCTAGATTAGGTAATCGATCTTATCTTTGGCATTGTAGATTGGGACACATTAATGAGACAAGACTGTCTAGACTCCATCATGATGGTTATCTGGATTCCATGGATTTTGAATCCTATGGACCTTGTGAGTCTTGTTTGGTTGGTAAAATGACGAAGACTAAGGTTGAGAAACTTGCGAGTCATAGAGCCAATGAGTTACTAGAACTCATTCATTCTGATGATTGTGGGCCCTTATCTACTCAAGCTAGAGGAGGATACTCCTATTTCATCACCTTTACTGATGATAAGTCCAGATACGGATATGTGTATCTTATGAGACACAAATCTGAGGCCTTTGAAAAGTTCAAAGAGTTTAGGAATGAAGTGGAGAAACAACTTGGCAAGATGATTAAGACACTTCGATCTGATCGGGGTGGCGAATATCTGAGTCAAGGGTTTCAGGATTATCTAAGAGAGAATGAGATTCTTTCACAGTTGACGGCTCCTTACACACCACTTCAGAATGGTGTGTTAGAGAGGAGGAACCAAACCTTGTTAGGCATGGTACGGTCAATAATGAGTGGTACAAAGCTCCCAAAATCGTTTTGGGGATTCGCTCTTCATACGGCGTTACATCTTCTTAATAGGGTACCGTCGAAATCTGTTCTGAGTACTCCATATCAGATATGGAGGGGCCGGAAACCCAACTTGAGTTATCTCAAGGTATGGGGTTGTCCAGCTTATGTCAAGACCTAGCACCTGAAAAGTTAGGAGCTAGAAGCACCTTGTGCTACTTTGTAGGATATCCCAAAGAAACTAAGGGATACTACTTTTACTACCCTGAGGACCAAAGAGTTATTGTGTCCAAGAACGCTACTTTTCTTGAGGAAGACTTTCTTTCTCAAAAAGATAGTGGGAGTAAGGTAGAACTTGAAGAAATTCAAGACCTACAAGAACAGATAGGGGAACCCAAGTCTGTTGATCAGGCGATGCCTCAACTGGAGGCAACAGACACCCAGCCCCGTAGGAGCACTAGGTTTAGTCATCCACCTAAAAGGTACGATTTTGTGATTGAGAATCAGCAGACCGTTGAGGATGACGAGGCTGCTTCCTACAATGAGGCAGTCAAGGATGTTGACTCCTCAAAATGGCAAGAAGCCATGGAATTCGAAATAGATTCGATGCATCAGAACAAGGTATGGACCTTGGTTCCACCACCTGAGGGAATAGTTCTTATTGGGTGCAAGTGGGTTTTCAAGAAGAAGACTGATGCTGATGGCAACATCCAAACTTATAAAGCTAGGTTGGTAGCGAAGGGTTACCGTCAAAGACAAGGAATTGACTTTGAGGAAACCTTCTCACCTGTTGCCATGATCAAATCTATTAGGATTATGCTAGCAATAACCGCATATTATGATTATGAAATCTGGAAAATGGATGTCAAAACCGCCTTCTTGAATGGGTTCTTGAAGGAGGAAGTATATATGACACAACCTGAAGGTTTTGAATCCAAGATTCAAGAGCATATGGTATGCAAACTTCAAAGGTCAACATATGGGCTTAAGCAAGCTTCCAGGAGCTGGAATCTTCATTTTGATGAAGTCGTTAATAATAACGATTTTACCAAGAATGAGGATGAACCATGTGTCTACAAGAAGGTTAGTGGGAATGTTGTTGTTTTCCTTGTGCTATTTGTAGATGACATATTACTCATTGGAAATGACATTCCCATGTTACAGTCCATAAAGGTTTGGTTGTCTGAGAACTTCACCATGAAGGATATGGGAGAGGCAGCCTATATACTAGGTATTAAGATCTATAGAGATAGATCCAAGAGGTTGCTGGTATTGTCCCAATCCACGTACATAGACAAGATGCTAAAGAGGTTTAGCATGGATAGGTCGAAAAGGGGTTTTCTTCCTGTCGGACATGGCATTCATCTCTCTAAGACTATGTGTCCTAAGACACCTGTCGAAAGGGAACACATGGAGAGGATTCCATATGCATCAACAATTGGATCCATCATGTATGCCATGCTATGTACTAGACCAGACGTCTTTTATGCTTTAAGCATTACGAGCCGATACCAGTCTGACCCTGGAGAGAGTCACTGGACGACCGTGAAGATAATCCTTAAGTACTTGAGAAGGACTAAGGATTTGTTTCTGGTTTATGGTGGCAGTAATGAGCTGATAGTGAAGAGGTTCACTGATGCTAGCTTCGAGAGTGATAAAGACGATTGTAAATCTCAGTCAGGCTTTATATACACCTTAAATGGTGGAGCAGTTTCTTGGAAGAGTTCCAAGCAAGAGACCACGACAGACTCTACTACTGAGGCAGAATACATAGCGGCTTCAGAAGCGGCTAAAGAGGCAGTCTGGATCAAGAAGTTCGTTGCAGAACTTGGAATGGTTCCGAGCATTATTGATCCAATACCTTTGTATCGTGACAACACTGGTTCTATAGCTCAGGGCAAGGAACCCTGGTCTCATTAAATATCCAAACATGTGCTCCATAAGTATCACCTCATCCGAGAGATTATTGAAAGAATGGAGATAAAGATGGATTACGTCTCCACTGATGATAATTTGGCCGATTCTATGACGAAGGGTCTCTCCCAGAGAAAACATGATAGTCATAATGAGTCTTTAGGTTTGACACGTCGACCTGATTGGCTCTAGGCCAAGTGGGAGATTGTTAGTATATAGGTGTCCTAGAGACAATCTGTTTTATCAGATGAACATCTTTTTCTATTCCTATTTCATGATTATTAAATTTGAGCAAACTTTATCTTTATCATATTTATGTCTCGCCAATATTTTATTGTAAATATACGTTTAAAGATAAAGACCCTAGGAATAGAACATGTGTTCACTCGAGGATCTATGATAGGGATCATGATCATGAAGACTCGAGGACACTGAATATCTATTACCTAAAATCTGTTCCTGGTCTTGAATCACCAAGAAAGGGTATTGGTGATCTCAAGAAGACTAGTACGACATCATCTACTTGTATGGAGATACAAGGTAAGGACCTCATGGAATGCAGGCATGGTGATGCCTTAGCTGATGTCGTGGGTGGATCTGTTGGAGAACATATAGCACTGAAATGACCCGCCTAGAGACTCCACAAGGATTCATTATAGAGAGTATAATTGGATATGTAAAGTCTCTGAACGTTTGGTAGTGCGGATCGTCCTAGACTTAAGGATGTCATCGAATACTATGTCCTAGAGTTATACTTTGACTGTACAACTCTTTTTGCCTGAAAATGGGGAGAACAGTGTACTCTTGGGTATAACTCGAATACATGAGTATAGATGGACATGCCGAAAGGACTCACAATCCCGATAAGGGATTAGTCGTTCACAAAGACCGGTAGGGCTGAGATGACTTCTAGTTGACTCGGGAATCGATGCATAGTAAGAGATCATTAAGAGTCATGATTTGTCTTAGAGTCAATAGAAGAAGATTCCTAGTTCCTGTGAAATATTATATTTAGTCAATAAAGAGAGATGATACTCTATCCTTGCTCTCGACTAAATGTGAGCAACGATATGAGGGATAATGCTGGCACGATATCCAAATCAGAAAGGTAGATCACTTGATCAACTCAATTAGTTCTGGGGCTACAGAGCATTGCTAGTGTATCATGTAGTCATTAAATGGATTGGGCCTTTTATAGGAGTTTAACTGGTTCAAGTTTATTTATGTCAGTAACTAATTGGGCTTAATGGGTCACACACAAAGGTTATTCCTTATTGCAAGTTATAGCAAGTTTGGACCAATAGTGAGTTATTCGGCTTTGTCAAGACTATGAGTCAAGTTGGGTTGGAGTAGGGACTCCAAGCCTACTTGATCCATGCGCCCTTTAGAGGCATTAGTGGTGAAATAGTTTTCTCCACTAATGGGCCCAAAAATGATGGTAGGCCAAACAGGCCTCGGGGCATGAATCCTAATAAGTCAAAGAGTTGACTTGACCAAAATAAGGTTTGGGCAAATTTGAAATTTCAATTTCAATTTCGAATTCAAATTACGAACTGGGATAAGATTGAATTTATATTTGAGTTTAAATTTCAAATTGTAATTTGAAATTTGAATTTGAATTTGAATTTGAATTCTATGAGGTTAGGATATTGAGGATAATTTAAAAATTATTTAAAAGAATTATCCAATAGAGATTGGATGAAAATTCTCTCAACTGCTCTTTCATTTGAATTCAGAATTTAAATGAATACTGTTGCAACAAAATTTCTGAGGAAAGAATAGGAATTAAAGGGGTGCATAATTAAAAGGAGAGAATCAAGGAAAGTTCCTCTCATCATTCAATGTCTGCGCCTAATTATAGGAGGCTGATGTGGGGCGCCTAATCAAAGGGAGATAATCAAGGAAAGATCCTCTCATCATTTTTAATGTGTGCGCCTGACTAAAGGGAGCTGATGTGGGGAACCTAATTAAAAGGAGAGAATCAAGGAAAGATCCTCTCGTCACTTTAATTTGTGCGCCTAATCAAAGGGGGCTCATGCGGTTGATCAGATTATATAAAAACCTGATGCATCATCTCTCCTAAGTGTGTGATTCAAAAACAAGCTCAAACTTTTCCTTTTCTCTTCTCTTGTTGCACCATGACCTAGCCTCAAGACACCATTACAGTCTTGATAAATATAATCCAAACAGTTGGTAGCCTCTTCCTTGCATGCGCCTAGCCAGCCACTGAGGATAAGGAGGGATCAAGGAGAAAGAGTTCTCGCTAGCAAGAAGGAGATAACTGTGTGGATCACCATTGGAGGACGTCATCCTTTTGCGCCTAGAAGTGAAAAGGTAATTCTGAAACCCTATATCGTTTCAACGTAAAACATTCATACATGGGGTGTATAGATGGTCTATGCTTCCGCTGCAAAAATTTTTATTTTTCCACCCATGTATGCGCTCCATAGTATGACTATGGTGCAGTTCTCGAACCATCAGGTTGCACCAAACTTTCACCTTTCCTTTTGATATTTCTCATCAAATCTTGTAAACACTTAGTATTTGGCCTTGTGGAAGTGAGAGGCTCTTTGTGGCTGAGTGTTTTGCTGCTGTGAGGGGTGGCTAGGGGCTAAGTTCTTGAGTTGGGTTGTGGGGGGGTCTTTCTCTTGGTATTTGATGGTACAAAAAGCCATTTTTGTTGATAAAAGACCAACCTTGATGCTCATTTTCGTGTTCCTTGAAGTCAGAACCATGGGAGCTGCATAGAGAGCTCCAAGAGCATTCTTTTTTCTATTTTGAGCTATTGGTATGCATCACCACCTTTGTTCTTGAGTTTTCTTTGGAAAGAATGAACCTTGATGCATGTAACAAGCTAAAGTTAATAACTTAAGGGTGGGTAAGGTTAAACACACCTAGAAATGCATGTTAGAGCTTCTGGAATTGTTAAAAGAGTAACCTTGGAAGTGATATCTCGCGAAATGCAGAAACTGCATTCTGTCGCGAAATATCCGGATATGATATCCGGATATTGATATCCAGATATGGGGCTTGTGATATCCGGATATGGCCCCGACAATATTCTGGGAAAGTGCGAGTAGTGCACTGTCTTACAGAACAGAATATTGGTTGATAGACCCTAGATTGGTTGAGTTGAACCTCTGTAATAATTAACTAAGTTAGGATCAAATGGATTAAGGGCTTATGGATTTGTGAGAAGCCTAAAGGCATGAAACAAAGAAGAAAATGTTGTCATTATGTCATGAACTCTTAGATTATAAATATTGATATGGTTGCTGGTCTAAACAGATTGTGATTGTGCTGTTTGTGTACCTTGAGCTAGTGTGGACTTTGGCTGGGATTGATTGCTTAAAGGTAAGCTTTCGTGTCCTCAGTTTTGCCATTGTTGGTTCCACCAAACCTCATAGAGGGATGGTTTATATGCATGATGTGTTTTCATGTATTGATATTTGAAATGCTATTGAGCTGTGAAGTGCAAATGCCTTATGATATGTATGTGTTTTTCCACCTAGATGGTAAGCCTGAGTATGTGGCGTCATACAATATGGTGATTCTGTGGGTGGGTGCAAGTAGCGTCTTGCACTGATTGTAGGTTGTAGACGTATGTAATTCCTGCATGTTCTCTGGCCAGCAGGATCTTGACACACACGACACGATTATATGCTGCATTGCGCTGATTTTGGAACTTATACTGTTATACTGCTTTTAGAACTCATATTGCATATGTAAGTTAGCTTGGGGTGGAGAGATCCTTGAGAACCCCTTGTCTTACTGAGATTTCTTTTTAGAGATCTCACCCCACGTTTGGGACACATTTTCAAATTCAGGTACCTCGGGGGTTGATACCTCGGACGGCAGAAGGCCGGAGCTTAGTTGACTGATGCATGTTGATTATACTGTTATGATTGGATGCTGATTTATGTTATATCGTCATTATATTGATTTTTGAGATGAGACTTTGTTGGGCTTTGTTGCCTTATTTGGTGAGCATAGGGGTTGTCCATGCCACATCGATGTTAGTTATGCTTTTAGTTTGGTGATGTATAAATTATCAGGATTTTATCCGGTCTACGTGTTGTAGTTCCGTGACCAGAAACACATCTATATATGAGGTATTTCAGTTAGTTTTTTAAAGTGCAATTTACATACAGGCAATATTTTGAAATGGATTAAGTAATCAACTTGGTTAAGATTAACGACGTCATAATTGAAAAGAAAAAGTTAGCTTCCGCATTTAATTGAGCTGCGCTTAATATCGTATCATGATAACAATCCGGGTATACACGGGGTGTTACAATAGTCCTTTGGCACGTGGGATGGGTTGTACACCAGCCATCATGCCTAGTGTCTAGAGTTCAGACCCGCTAAGGTAGGAGGGTTGTGATGGTAAGGAGTGACTCCTGACAGGTTTCCAGTGGGAGAGGTACATGAATGAATCGAATCAACACTTGAATGATAGAGATCCAGAGGCTATGTGGGTATAGGATTATATAGTTGAGAATAACTTAAAGGAATTAATTGGTACCACCTATACTAATAAGATGCATCTATTTTTCGGTAACCCATAACTTAAGAACTTCATAGTTAAACATGCTTGACTTGGAGCAATTTTGGGATGGATGGCCTCCTGGGAAGTTTTTCCAAGAAGTGTGCGAGTGAGGATAAATCACACTGAAAAGTCTCGTGTTAGTGTGTGGGGATAGTCATTGATTCTGCAAGTTGCCGGACATTACATATTCGGATATTAGGTTCCAGGTATCTTGATACTTTTACCAAGTATCTAGATAATTGAACTCAGATATTCAGATATCTTGCAAAAGGTATCCGGATATCTGGTGACAAAACACTGGATATTTGCCTAAAAATTTTATAACTCCTCTATCTGTGATCTTTCTTGCCTAATATGCGTACTAGTCTATCCTTATGTGTTTCTAGTGTTAGAAAAAGGATTTTAGTACATAACAAAAGGATTTTAGCCATTTGATTCCTAGAGCAATAGGTTGACATGCAAGGGGTTCTCTTTTAAATTTTCACCACAAAAAGTTACAATGAAAAAGAACTCATTCAGTGAGGAAATACATACGTGATGCATGTCAAGAATTAGCATTTTCACATACAGAATGTAAGAACCTGCACCTCTAAATAATTAATTAAATAACATTATCGATGTCGGAGCATGGATTTGATAAAGATTATACATGATTATGATTAGATAATTATTTAGAAAGTCGAATAATGCTTAAGTCGCTTTTCTGATGAAAAGTGCAGATACCGGTTCTGCTTCGCGGTGTAAATGCGTACCGATTAAGTAGTCTGAAAAATTGTAATAAAAATATAAATCTAGAAAATTATCTACGTCTAGGATATCAAGTTTGGGGTAAGAATAATGACCGGTGATGTTAGAACTAATACCGACTACCTATAAAATGCGTACCGGCAAAGTGTTTCGAAAATTGTAAGAAGAATATGATAATTCTTAGAAAAATAGGTTCATAATAAGAAGTTTGAGACTAAAATAATTAGCAAACTTATTAGAACTAATACCGACGGATTAATTAAGGGCACTTATAAATAGAAAGTGTGCACAAAATCCTAGAGTAATATTTGAAAGATAGAGCCTTGAAGGCCGTAGGCATGTGAGGATGAAAACAAAAAAATTTCAAAGCGGAAACACACATACCAATCAAGATACATACTCTAGGACAAAGAGATACCTTGTTCGTAACTCAAAACTCGAAGGTGATCAATGTTAGGCTTGAAGGTTCAAACCCTCTAATGTTGATCCACACCACCCTTTGTCAAGACGCAAGAACTCTTCTTGAAAGGCCACCAATTCTAACACCACAAAGGAGCAAGCTAGGCGTCCCTTGTGAAGAGGTAGGAAGCTCAGTTTTATTATGTTTAGATGAGAGAATTTTCAGCCATAAAACTCACACAAAGTAGCACGCAAATTGTAGAAGAGAATGGCCTTTTTATTTTCCAAAAACCGTAAGGAGAATATCACAAAAAGGAAAACACTTAAGGAGATGAAAGACGAATAAATTTGAATCAGATTTTTCACCAAAAATTTGATCATGGAGCGCCCCTTTTGTGGAGGAAAGAGTGGAGTTGTTGCAAATCAAATCTAGTCAACAAACTCCTATCCTATCCTCTTAAAACTAAGTATGCACCTAGTCAATATTCTGACCTAATAACCATTATATGATCAGCCATATTGTGCGCCCCAATTAGCCCAAAATCATTCAAAAAATATGGATTAGTTGCAATTCAAATTGAATCAACTAAATCAAATATTTCCACAACCAACCAAATCTGAATGGAGCTTGATTTGTTGATTAAATGAACATCATTAAGCCACCAAATCAGCGCCCCAATCATCTTTGATGATGTCCAAAGATCTCCTCTTGATACTTGGGATTTGATCTTGACAAGATACTATCAAGATCTTATCATTTCCTTTTGTTGTGAAACTTCCTTTCATAGCCAATTCAAATTTGAACATTCTAATTTAAATATTCAAATATTTAAATTCAAAATTCAAATTCATAATTTAAATTTTAAATTTAAACATTAGATAATTAATTTAACTAATTAAATTAATTAATATTGTCTTGGACCATCCAAGCCCATTACAACAATCCATGCGCCCTTTTCCCTTTAAGGTGGGCATCCAAACTTCTTCTTGGGCTAACAACCATTATTAGGCCCAAAACCTTTAATGCTATAATGTCAAGACAATAAGATGTTAGTGTGTGACCCATTAGGCCCAACTTAGCCACTGACAAAATGGACTTGGGCCCAATAAGACCACAACTCATTTAATGACAACACAGAGCACTAGCAATGCTTTGTTGCCCCAGAGCTAGTTAGGTTAATGACATGATCATCCTATTAAATGTATTTGGTTACCGTATGTATTTCCTTTCGTCTCGGTTACCTTCCCATTAAACCTAGGGTGAGGAGATGTATCAACCCTTGCGGTTTAGGGTAAGCTTTAATTCGAAATAGAGAATCTTCAATTTACTGACTCTAAAGGCAGATCATCTCATGATCTCATTTACTATGCATACATATAACCTAATCCCTCGCAGAGATTTGACGAATTCCATCAGCTTATCACCCTAGGCTTGTGTTCTTTCAGGACATGCCCAAAGGTATACCTATGAATCTCCATGTTTCAGGCAGACGAGGTATACAATCAAAACATGCATCTAGAACATAGTCTAGGTGAAAACTTCTGGTCTAAGGAAAGACGTACCCAAACAATAAGAAGTTGCTCTAATGATACTATTTGTGAGATTTCCTCACAAAGCCTCTTTGTGGGTCTGTTCAGAACGAGTTATACCCTTATAAGTCCACTCACGACTTTAGCTAAGACATCTCCATATCTGTAGCTCATGAGGTCTTTACCTTGTATCTGAATACAAGTAGATAAGCCGTGCTAGTATTACCCGAGATTACTGATCCCAATTCTCAGTGTCTCTAGACTAGGAACATAAAATTAGGAATAAACATTCGGTATCCTTGAATCCTCATAATCGTGATCTCATCACAGATACTCAAGAGATACCTATTCTATTCCTAGGGGTTTATCCAGTTACTCATATAATATATAAACAATGATATTGAGACAAAATATGAAACAGGATAAATAATGCTTATTATTTATTTGCGACAATATAAAAGGTACACAAATGTCCTAATCTAATCAAAAGATTGTCTCTAGGACATCCATATACTAACAAGCTTCCACTTGGCCTAGAGCCAATCAGACCTAAGACGTATACCTAAAGCCTAATAATGACTATCATGTTTTCTCTGAGAAACAACCTTCGTCAGAGAATCGACCAGGTTATCATCAGTGGGAACATAATCCATCTTTACATCCATCTTATCAATGATTTCTCTAATCAGGTAATATCTGCGGAGCACGTTATTAGATCTTTGATGAGACCTAGGTTCCTTTGACTGCGCAATGGCTCCAGTGTTGTGGCAAAGCAATTGTATGGGCTCATCCACGCTTGGAACCACCCTTAGTTCATATATAAACTTCTTGATCCACACGGCCTCCATAGCCGCTTCTGAAGCAGCTATGTATTCAGCTTCTGTCGTTGAATCTGCTGTAGTCTCCTGCTTGGAACTCTTCCAAGACACTGCCCCACCATTTAAGGTGAAGACGAACCCTGACTGTGACTTGCAGTCATCTTTTTCACTCTGAAAGCTGGCATCAGTGAATCCTTTCACTGAAATCTCATCCACCCCACCATAGACCAGAAATACATCCTTAGTTCTTCTTAAGTACTTAAGGATGGTCTTGACTGCTGTCCAGTGACCCTCACCAGGGTTAGACTGGTATCTGCTCGTAATGCTCAAAGCATATGACACATCTGGTCTCGTACATATCATGGCATACATGATGGATCCAATAGCCGAAGGGTATGGAATTCCACTCATGCGATCCTTCTCAGGCTGTGACTTAGGACACATAGCCTTGGAAAGATGTACCCCATGACTAACAGGAAGAAAACCCCTTTTCGACCCTTCCATGCTAAACCTCTTTAGCATCTTGTCAACATACATGGATTGAGATAAATCCAGTAGCCTCTTGGATCTATCTCTATAGATCTTTATACCAAGTATAAAGGTCGCTTCTCCCAAATCCTTCAAGGTGAAGCTTTCTGAAAGCCAGTCTTTTGTTGTTTGTAATGTGGGGATGTCATTTCCTATTAGTAATATGTCATCTACATAAAGTACCAGAAAAACGACATTTCTCCCACTAACCTTCTTGTAAACACAAGGTTCATCCTCGTTCTTGATGAAACCGATACTTCTAACGACTTCATTAAAACGAATATTCCAACTTCGTGATGCCTGCTTTAGCCCATATATCGACCTTTACAGTTTGCATACCATATGCTATTGGCCTTTGGCTTCAAAACCTTCAGGTTGTTTCATGTACACTTCCTCCTTCAAGAATCCATTCAAGAAGGCGGTCTTGACATCCATTTGCCAAATTTCATAGTCGTGATATGCTGCTATGGCAAGCATGATCCTAATAGATTTGATCATGGCAACTGGTGAGAAAGTCTCATCATAGTCAACTCCTTGTCTTTGACGATATCCTTTCGTAACTAACCTAGCTTTGTAGGTTTGAACGTTGCCATTTGCATCAGTCTTTGTTTTAAAGACCCATTTATTACCGATAAGAACTATTCCTTGCAATTTTGGAACTAAGGTACATACCTTGTTTTGATGCATCGAATCTATTTCAGATTCCATGGCTTCAAGCCATTTAGAGGAGTCAACATCCTTGACTGCCTCCTCATAGTTACTAGGTTCATCATCCTCGACAGTTTGTTGATTCTCAGTCAAAAACCCATACCTCTCAGGTGGATGGATGACCCTACTAGACCTACGGAGTTGTGTGTTCACTTCTCCATTGGAGAACGTCACCTGCAGAGCAGACTCGGGTTTCTCAATCTGTTCATGTGGTCCTTGAACTTATTCAAGATCAATTTTGCTCCCACTGGCTCCTTGAGAGATCAAATCTTTCTCAAGGAACTCAGCATTCTTGGGCACAAACACTTTGTGTTCTTCCAAGGAGTAAAAGTAGTATCCCTTAGTACCTTTGGGATACCCCACAAATAGACATTTAGTACTCTTAGCACTAAGTTTGTCTGATTGCAACGTTTTGACATATGCTGGCGATCCCCATACCCTGAGGTAACTCAAGTTGGGTCTCTTACCATTCCATATCTCATATGGTGTGGTCTGAACAGATTTAGACGGTACCCTATTGAGAAGGTATGCCGTCGTGTCTAAGGCATGTCCCCAAAACGATTTTGGAAGTTGAGTCTCACTCATCATAGACCTGACCATGTCTAACAGGGTCATGTTTCTCCTTTCGAAGACACCATTTTGGTGTGGTGTGTAAGGTGCAATAAGCTGCGAGAGAATTCTATTTTCTCTCAGATAATCCTGAAACTCATGGCTCAGATATTAACCACCACGATCTGATCGCAATGTCTTAATCATCTTGCCACGTTGTTTGTCTACTTCATTCCTATACTCTTTGAATTTTTCAAAGGCTTCGGATTTATATCTCATTAGGTACACATACTCAAATCTTGATTTATCATCAGTAAAGGTAATGAGATAGGAGTATCCTCCTCTAGCCTCTATAGACATTGGACCACAAACATCAGAGTGAATGAGTTCTAATAACTCACTAGCCCTATGACTTTCAAGCCCTTTGGGCTTGTGACGAGTCATTTTCCCAGCTAGACAAGACTCACATTGTCCATAGGATTCCAAATCCATAGAATCTAGGTATCCATTTGCATGCATCCTAGACAATCTTGTTTCGTTTATGTGCCCTAGTCTACAGTGCCAAAGATAAGATTGATTATTTGTCCTAGGTCGTTTCACATTTACATTGAGCACTTCAGTTCCCATTTCCAAAACATATAAGCCATTTATTAAAGAAGCAATACTAAAAATAATATCATTCAAAATGATAGAAAATGTACCATCCCTAATAGTGAAAGCAAAACCATCTTGTTCTAAACAAGAAATAGAAATAATGTTTCTAGAAATGCTAGGAACATAAAGATAATTATTCAAATGCAATAAAAGGCCCGTGGGAAAAATGAGGTCGGTATCTCCAACAGCATGAGCAGCAACTCTTGCTCCATTACCAACGCGAAGGTCCACCTCGTTCTTCTCCAATCTTCTTGGGCTCCTAAGCACCTGCAACGAATTGCAAATATGAGAACCACATCCGGTATCCAATACCCATGAAGTTGGATTAGCACAAGAATAATTTATCTCAATCATGCAAATACCTGAGGTAGAAGCACCACCATGCTTCTTGTCCTTCACACTCTTCAGGTAGTCTGGACAATTCCTCTTCCAATGGCCTTTCTTGCGACAATGGAAGCACTCAGCATCGCTTTTGTCCTTGGGTGCATTCTTACCCTTCTTTTTGCCTTTCTTCTTCTTGGGCTTTCCTTTGGGCTTAAGGGAGTTGCCTTTTGTAGGCTCCTTGCCCTTACCCTTGGCCTTAGAAGGCCCACAAATCAGAAGAACTTGTGTCTTATCTTTCTTAATAGACACTTCAGCAGTTGTTAACATACTTAACAACTCATGAAAACTCACAAGCATCCCATGCATGTTGTAATTCATAATGAATTGACTGAAGGAAGGTGGAAGTGAGGTGAGGACTAAGTCATTACTTAGCTCGGCATCTATCACGAAGCCTAGATTTCCCAGCCTCTCAATGAGCTCGATCATCATAAGAACATGACTGCTCAACGACATGCTCTCAGACATCCTGCATGAGAACAATTCTCTAGAGGCCTCATACCTCTCATGCCTGCCTTTAATATCATACAACTCCTTGAGATGTAAGTTAATAGAGGGAGCATCCATATACTCATTATGTTTTTGCAGTTCAGGCGACATGGATGCCAACATAATGCAAACTGCCATCACATTGTCATCCATGTGCTGTTTATGAGCTTCGAAATCAAAATCTTCATAACCAGCTTCCCCTTCCTTAGGAGCTACGGGTAAATCAGCATCTAGAACATAAGCTATCTTTTCGGCCCTAAGAACAAATCTCAAGTTCTGATACCAATCCATAAAGTTTGAACCGGTCAGTTTGTTTGTATCGAGTA
This sequence comes from Gastrolobium bilobum, assembly GCF_033153095.1. Taxonomy (NCBI): domain Eukaryota; kingdom Viridiplantae; phylum Streptophyta; class Magnoliopsida; order Fabales; family Fabaceae; genus Gastrolobium; species Gastrolobium bilobum. The sequence goes on along the minus strand of NW_026895327.1, from coordinate 121,410 downwards.
TAGAGCGCAGTGACAGTGGATTAGTCGGCTTTGTGCAAGCTGCCCACATCATCAGATTCCAGACAATCTCATGATTGTTTACTTCTATGAAGGGTCGCTGCCTATGGATAGGAACCTTTTAGATGCAGCTAGTGGATGGGTCCTGGGAAATAAAACACCTGTTGTGGCAAAAGAGTTGATTGCTGAGATAGCGGCTAATGCTCAACAATTTGGCACTAGAGCAAACAGCAGTGCAGTGTTCCAAGTCCAATCTTCTCCAATGCAAAATCCAATAGTGGTAGCAACAGGAGCATTAAGCACAGATAACCAGAGAATAGAGAACAAGCTTGATGAGTTGACATCAATGGTGAGGCAGTTGGCAGTGACACAGACAGTGCAACCTTATGCTCAACAGACAAACAATCTGTGTGGCATCTGCTGTGATCCTTCTCACCCCACGGATGCTTGTCCTTCCTTTCAAGATAGTGGTTTCTAAGTTGATCAGTCTGATGCTGCATTTTTTTCCTGGAAAGCCACAGTACCAGCAGCAGCAAAACAATCCCTTCTCTAATACATATAATCCTAGCTGGAAAAATCATCCAAATCTCAAATGGAGCCAGAATCAGCAAAGTGCACCATTCCAGCAGAGGCAGCAATTTGTACCCTCACAGCAGAGGCAGAATTTCCAACAATTTGCATCTCCACAGCAAATGCAGCAGCAACAAATGCAGCAGCCACCAATGCAGCAGCAAGCCAGTAGCAATGGTCCTTCTCTGGAGGATTTAGTGAAGCAGATGGCAACTAACAATCTACAGTTCCAGCAGAAGACTAAGTCTTCCATTCAGAATCTGCAAACACAGATTGGCCAACTTGCAAAATTAATGAGTCAGAATCAAAAAGCAAGTGGCAGCTCTCTTCCATCCCAAAAAATTCCAAATCCAAAAGGAAGCAGAAATGTGAGTGCTATTTCTCTGCGGTCTAGAAAGCAAGTGGAAGAGCCAAACCAAGCTGATGCTGAGTCATCTAAGGGAGGTGATACTAGTTCCAAGAAGCAGAGCATTGATACATCCGATATCCATATCCCTCTGCCATTCCCTCAAAGATCCACTCAGTCCAAGAAGCAATCAACAAAGGCTCAAGATAAAGAGATACTTGACACTTTCTGAAAGGTTGAGGTGAACATCCCTCTTCTGGATGCAATACAGCAGATTCTGAGATATGCCAAGTTTTTAAAGGAGCTGTGCACCAACAAGAGCAGACTGAAAGGAGATGAGCGAGTTAGCCTGAGTCAGAATGTATCAGCACTCATCCAGCCCATGCTTAAAAAGTGTCAAGATCCAGGGACATTTACTATTCTTTGTGTGATTGGCAATTTTGTTTTTCATGATTGCATGCTAGACTTAGGAGCTTCCATTAATGTTATGCCTGCATCTGTGTATAAGTCTCTTGGTCTTGGTCCATTGCGTGCTACTAGTATTGTGGTTACATTAGCTAATAGGAGTAGTATTCACCCATCTGGTTTGATTAAGGATGTATTGGTCAGAGTTAATAATCTGATTTTTCCTGCTGATTTCTACATTTTAGAAATGGAGAGAGAGGCTGCTAGTAATAGATCACCAATTATACTTGGCAGGTCTTTCATGAGAACAGCTAGGCCCAAGATAGATGTTCATGCTGGTACTCTTTCCATGGAGCTTGGTGATAGCATTGTGAATTTTAATATATTTGATGCCATGAAACATCTTAGGGAAGAGCATTCTGTTTTCTGCATTGATGTGATAGATGAAGTTGATGAGGATGTCTCTGCTGAATTCCTTACTGGTTTTTCAGATTTTTCATCTACTCATGATTCTGATTTTTGTGGTTATGGTGATAGTCAAGAGTGCATTGTGTGTGCTGAAATAGCATCATATCTTTCTGGTTTTAATGATGCACTGATTGATGAACAAGATTCTGATTATGATTCTTATTGTGAATCTGCATTGTCTGAATTGCCTGCTGATATTATTGATGATCCTAATTCTGTTTATGAGAATTTGTTTACAGGCATAGCTGCTAACTTGTTTTCTGCAGAACTTGCACCGCCAACTACACCTCTTCCATCCATTGAGCAGCCTCCGAAATTGGAGTTGAAGGTTCTGCTTGACCACTTAAAATATGCATTCCTTGAGGAGAATGAGCAGCTACCAGTCATTGTGGCAAAGAACTTTCTACCTGAGCAGGAGGATAAACTATTAACCTTGCTGAAAGCAAATAAGAGGGCAATTGGGTGGACAATGGCTGACATTATTGGCATTAGTCCTTCCCCATGCATGCACCGTATTCTACTTGAAGAAGAAGTTAAACCAGTGAGACAGCCCCAAAGGCGTTTGAACCCACTGATTCTAGATGTGGTGAAGAAGGAAGCAACAAAACTCTTGCAAGGTGGAATGATTTACCCCATCTCTGATAGCCAGTGGAATAGTCCTGTTCAGGTGGTCCCTAAGAAGTCGGGAGTCACTGTGATTGCCAACCAGAATAATGAGCTGATTACAACAAGAGCTCAAAACAGTTGGAGAGTCTGCATAGACTACCGTAGGCTCAACCAGGCAACCCGCAAGGACCACTATCCTCTTCCATTTATTGATCAGATGTTGGAGCGGTTGGCTGGTAAATCCCACTACTGTTTTCTGAATGGATACTCAGGCTACTTTCAGATCCACATTGCACCTGATGATCAGGAGAAGACGACCTTCATATTCCCCTTTGGCACATATGCATACAGGCGGATGCCCTTTGGACTTTGCAACGCACCAGGTACTTTTTAGCGTTGCATGGTAAGCATCTTTTCTGAGTTGTTAGAGGATTGCATGGAAGTTTTTATGGATGATTTTAGCTTCTATGGCTCTTCTTTTGATGCATGTTTGGGTAATCTGGGTAGAGTTTTGAACAAATGCATTCAAACCAATCTTGTGTTGAATTTTGAAAAATGACATTTCATGGTTGAGTCAGGGATAGTTTTAGGTCATATTGTCTCTAAAAAGGGCATTGAAGTGGATCCTGCTAAAATTGATGTTATTACTGCTTTGCCTTACCCTGCTTCTGTGCGGGAAGTTTGTTCTTTTCTTGGCCATGCAGGTTTTTACAGGCGTTTCATTCAGGATTTTAGCAAGATTGCTCTTCCACTGTCCAACCTCCTCCAGAAAGACATTGACTTTGAGTTTGGCGATGCATGCAAGGCAGCTTTTGATCATCTGAAGCGCTGCCTAACCATAGCTCCTGTGATCCGTGCACCTGATTGGTCTTTCCCATTTGAGTTGATGTGCGACGCATCCAATTATGCTGTTGGAGTTGTTCTTGCTCAGCGGGTCAACAAGGCCCCACATGTTATTGCATATGCATCCAGGACATTGGATTCTGCCCAATCCAACTATACCACCACTGAAAAAGAACTCTTGGCTATAGTATTTGCTCTTGATAAGTTTCGGTCATATCTGTTAGATACCAAGGTCATTGTTTTCTCTGACCATGCAGCTTTGAAATTTCTTTTACAGAAAGCATATGCTAAGCCTAGACTCATCCGGTGGATGTTGTTGCTCCAAGAGTTTGATATTGAGATTAAGGATAGAAGTTGAGCAAAAAACCAAGTTGCTGATCATCTGAGTCGCATCACCTCTCTTCCCTCTGACCCTATACCTATTGGGGATGATTTCCCTGATGAACAGCTTTTACAGCTGCAAGATAAGTTCCCTTGGTTTGCTGATTTAGTTAATTACTTGGTTGCTGGTGCATTACCTGTTGACACCACTAAGGCTCAGATCTTGAAATTGAAAAAGTGAGTCTAAATATACTATGTGTGGGATGATCCTTATTTGTGGAGATTTTGTAGTGACCAAGTGGTTAGGAGATGTGTGCCTGACAGTGAGACTCTTTCTGTTTTGAATTTTTGTCATGCATCTGCCTGTGGTGGTCATTTTGGACCACAAAGAACTGTTATGTGGTTGTAATATATTTGATTTTCCAAGTTAAAATACTAAGCTTTAAAGTCAAAAGAGCAAACTTATCAATATATTTTATGGATTAATTGTTAGTTTTTCATTTTCAATGTTATTTCTCACTCAAGTTTATATTTGGATAGGAATTTAGCATGGAAAATGAGAATTTGCGCAGAAGGAAAATTTGGATCAGATGGGCGGCGCTATCAGCGCGGAATAAATGCGTTTTCAGTGAAAATTTCGCGCCATCAGCGCGGAAGAAGTATGACTGGCGCTGATAGCGCGGATTAATTCAAATTCAGTGCAAATACGGCGCCATCAGCGCCGGTTTTCGAGCAGGAAGACACCGTGTTTTGAACGCGTTCGTGCAAAATTAAAATGGTGGATCAGAAGACAAGAAGGGAAAAGACGGGGAGCTTGTGAAGAACTTCTGGAGCTTTTTGCGGAGATTGATCTTGGAGATTATTTTCTCTTCCTTTTGAATTTAGCTATTATTATTCTTTTATGAATCATTGTAATTCAGCTATTACCATGTCTGGCTAGTTTCCTTCATTGTGGGTAGAGTCACAAACCCTATGTGAACCTTTTGTTTATTTATGGATTGGTTTACTTTTCGCTCTTTAATTTAATTGATTTATGCCTACTCTGTGCGTATTGCTTATCGTTTATATTAAATCTGATCAGTTTAGTATTGAATGATAATCTGAGGGTTAGAACCCTAGATAGGAATATTGGGGTTTTGGTCCAGAAAGGGGGTAGGATAATAATTAACATGCGTGCTAGGAATAGACACATTCTTGATTACAAACGTTTATTTTATCTGTGTAATGCTTGATCTCAATTGAAACATTGCAAGGAATTGGGGTTCTAATTATGATTAAAGGGCTAAATTTGCAAGGAATTGGGGTTTAGCTAATAATTGTTGGGATGATAAATTGTTTGATTGTTTATTTTAATTGAGCATTGTGAATCAATCTGTAGTAAAAAGAGGGGATCATAGGGCGAGTGTACTTACCTGCAATATCTCTCATATTTTTACCTAAATCATTTTGCATCATTCTCTTATTTTAAAATTCAAAAAATACGTCTTTGCCTTTAATTTCTATTGTTCTTCAAATCACTTGAATTTTATATCTTGAGAGGACGTTTATAAGATATTCGCTCACAATCCCTGTGGAGACGATAACTTACTTATCACTTTATTACTTGAACGATCGGTACACTTGCCGGATTGTATCAAATTTTTGGCGCCGTTGCCGGGGATTGTGATTTCTTATATCATATAATCTTGAATTTCAAGATTTTTCTTTCTTTTGTGATTATTTTATTTTATTTTCTTCTGTTCTTGTTTTAATTTGTTTTGAACATTGCTACTAATCTTCTCTTGAAGTTTTATGCGAGGCAAGGTTGATCCTACAGAATAGTTATTTGATCCTGAAATTACAAGGTCTGAAAGGAGAAACATGAGACTTGCTCAGAAGAAATTAAAAGTGTCAAGTGCTCAATCTGAAGAAGCACCTGAAATCCCAACCATGGCAGCGAATAATGAAGCTGAAAATCCACTCATGGATACCATCCTCACTCCAGCCTTCAACAGGCCTAATTCAAGTATTGTCCAACCGAATATTGCTGACAATAATTGAGAGTTGAAGTCTTCCATAATTCAGTTGGTGGAGAGAACTCAATTTGGAGGAGATGAGCATGAGGATCATCACAGGTTTATAGACCGGTTCTTAATGATCTGTGACTCAACCAAGCACCCTCGGGTGTCTGATGATGCTATCCGGTTAAGATTATTCCCTTTTGCTGTAAAGGGAGAAGCACTTAGTTGGCTGGAGAGGCAGCCTGCACGGAGCATAGCTACATGGGATGATTTGTCTATAAAGTTCTTTGCGGAGTTCTTTTCCATGGAGAGATACAATCAAATGGTGAATGATATCACCAACTTCACTCAAACTGAGGGTGAAACATTGTGTGCAGCATGGAACAGGTTCAAGGACTTGATGAGGAGGTGCCTTCATTATAATTTGACTGTTGGTGATCAAGTCAGAATATTTTTTAATGGCATCACACCTGAAGATAGAATGGTTTTGAATGGTGCAGCTGGTGGTACTATTAAAACCATGAGGGCGAATGAAACTCTGGAGCTGATAGAGAGGATGGCCAGGAATGAAAATCAAGGGGTATCTTCAAAGTCTAAGAAAGGTAGCCTTCATCTAGAAAGTAATGAGTCAGTTCTGGCTGAAAATAAATTGCTAGCTCAACAAATGGCTAGTTTGACTTCCAGGCTTGACAAGATGCAGATCGCTGGAGTTCAAGCTCAGTCTGTTGCCTTTGTCTGTGATTACTGTATGGACAGTCATGCTACTAATGAATGTCCATCTCTGCTTCTTCTGATTCACCTCAACAAATGCAGGTGAATGGTATATGGTATGACCAGCGCCCTCAGCAGCCAAATCTTCAGAGAAATCAGAATTTTCCTGGTGGTGGTAACAATTTTCAGCGGAGAGGTCAGGGAGTTGGCATGGATTTCAAATCTAATACTTATACTCAGCCTTCACAGAGTCAACAACGAGAGCCTGCTGAGTGGGAAAAAGCCTTTGCACAAATGGCCAAGACTTCTAATGAGATGGCTCATACCATTAATACCTTTATGGAGGAGACTAGAGCCAACAACAAAAATACAAATGCTTCCATCAAGAACCTGGAGAATCAGATAGGACAATTGGCAAAGCAAGTTTCAGAAAGAATTCCAGGTACTTTTCCAAGTAATACAGTTATCAATCCAAAGGAAGACTGCATGGCTATTATTACTAGAAGTGGCAAAGTGGTAGCACCTCTTAAAACTCCAATTCTAGATTGTGCGGAAGAGGAAGAGAAGCATGATGGCGCAGTTGAGCCAGAGGTTGAGGTGATTGTGAAAGAAAAAACAAAGAAATTGTTACTGAAAAAGAAAAGGTTGAAGAGCGACTTGTTGTGATTGAGAAAAAGCATGAGCTGAATCCTGAATATGTGCGGTCTAAAGCACCTTACCCAGAGAGGTTCAAGAAAGAGGCTTATAAGAAACAGTATGGCAGGTTTTTAGACATCTTCAAGAAGCTGCACATAAACATCCCTTTTGCAGAAGCTTTGGCAAGTATGCCTGGTTATTCAAAATTCATGAAGGATCTTTTGTCAAGGAAGCATAAGCTACAGGAATGCCAGACAGTGACACTTACTGAGAAGTGTAGTGCCTTTATTCAGCAGAAGATTCTGGCTAAGCTTAGTGATCCGGGGAGTTTTAATATCCCTATTGCCATTAGCAATATTAGCATTGGTAGAGCTCTTTGTGATCTTGGGGCTAGTATCAACTTGATGCCTCTTTGTGTTTATAAGTCTTTGGGGATTGAAGAATTGAAGCCTACAGCGGTCTCTCTTCAACTTGCTGATAGATCAGTGAGGACACTTAATGGGATTATAGAAGATGTTCTTGTCAAGGTTGACAAGTTTATCTTTCCTACTGACTTTGTGGTGTTGGATATGGAGGAAGGAAGTTGGAAGCCTTTGCTCTTAGGTAGGCCCTTTTTGGCTACACCCTACACCCTAAACCCTAAACCCGAAACCCTAAACCCTAAACCCTAAACCCCGTGCTCTAATAGATGTTGAGCAAGTAATGATTAAGTTGAGGATGAATAATGAGGAGATAACTTATAATATTTCTGAGGCTATGAAAAGACCCGCTGAGCATAGTGATTGTTTTCAAATTGATGTTTTTCAAGAAATAGTTCAACAGAAGAAGGTGCGTCCTCAAGAGATTGATTATGAGCTGAGAGCCTGTGATCATGTGTCCTTTGAAAAAAGGAAGTTGTTATGGAGGTGCTTAAAGAAAAAGTTGATGACATAGAGGTTGGGGCACCTAAGGTTGAATTGAAAATTCTGCCTTATACTTTGAAATATGTATTCTTGGGAGATGAAGAGACATACCCTGTAATCATCAATTAGGGACTATCTTCTGACCAAGAAAAGAAGCTGGTTGAAGTTCTAAAAACTCATAAGACTGCCATAGGGTGGTCTATTTCTGATTTGAAGGGAATAAGCCCCTCTGTATGCACGCACAAAATTCTCATGGAAGATGACATCAAACCTGTAAGGCAACCGCAAAGAAGGCTAAACCCGATGATGAAGGAGGTGGTCAGAAAAGAAGTTGTGAAGCTTCTTGATGCAGGTATAATTTACCCTATTTCAGATGCTGCTTGGGTAAGTCCGGTTCAGACAGTTCCGAAGAAGGGTGGTGTGACTGTAGTCAAAAATGCAAAGCATGAGTTAATTCCAACTAGAACCATCACAGGTTGGAGGATGTGTGTGGACTACAGAAGGTTGAACACAGCCATAAGGAAAGATCATTTTCCACTGCCCTTTATTGATCAGATGTTGGAAAGACTGGCGGGCCATGATTATTATTGCTTCTTGGATGGGTATTCAGGCTACAATCAAATTCCTGTAGCTCCTGAAGATCAGGAGAAGATAGCTTTCACTTGCCCATTTGGAGTCTTTGCCTATAGACGAATGTCGTTCGGCCTCTGTATTGAACCTGCCACTTTCCAAAGGTGTATGCTCTCTATCTTTTCTGATATGGTAGAGAAATATTTAGAGGTATTTATGGATGACTTCTCAGTCTTTGGTTCTTGTTTTGATTCCTGTTTAGATAATTTATCTAAAGTTTTACAAAGATGCCAAGAGACTAACCTTGTTCTGAATTGGGAGAAGTGTCATTTTATGGTTAATGAGGGTATTGTTTTGGGCCATAAAATCTCAAGGAGTGGGATTGAAGTTGATAAAGCTAAATTGATTTTGATTGAGCAACTTCCCCCTCCTGTTAATGTTAATGCTGTTAGGAGTTTCCTAGGACATGCAGGTTTTTACAGGAGGTTCATCAAGGACTTATCTAAGGTTGCTAAACCATTGAGCCAACTCTTGGTGAAGGACTTAGAGTTTATATTTGATGATGCATGTCTGAAGGCTTTCAATTTGTTGAAAGAGAAGCTTACTACAGCTCCTGTGCTTACAGCCCCTGATTGGAGCCTTCCTTTTGAGCTCATGTGTGACGCCGGTGCTTATGCAATTGGTGCTGTCCTCGGTCAGCGTAAGGAAAAATTATTACATGTCATTTATTATGCTAGTAAAGTCTTGAATGAAGCTCAAGTTAATTATGCCACAACTGAGAAAGAAATGTTAGCAGTAGTTTATGCCTTGGATAATATAGAATTGAATTGAGCGCAATCCAACTCATAAATACTTTCAATAAAATTTAATATTTCCATAAATTTAAAGATTCAAAATAATATCATATCCCTTCAGATTTATAATTTAGTTCAACACAATCTAAGTCATTAAATAGTTTACATAAATTTAAAGATTTCTACCAATTTAAAAATTAAAAAAGATACCATACACCTTCATATTTAGAAGTTTGGTCAACACAATCCAACTCATTAAATACTTTTCATAAATTTAAAGATTTCCATAAATTTAAAGATGCAAAATAATAGCATACCTGATCTAATGATAAGAAGGCTTAGGTTTTCAATATAAATTATGACGCAGACTTGTGTTTTAAAATACTTCAAAACGACTAATGGAGGAAGCAAATCCTCATAGCGAATTGGTATAATACTTACACGGAAGCCATGTTCACATTCGTGTGAGTCATCTTATCTGCTTTCTTCTCTTAGTCCCTTACACCTTCATATCTAGACTTAATTACCTTTCTAGGAAGCTATCACATAAGTCATAAAGTTCTCGTTTGCTCCGGATATTGTCATTTGAAGTTGGACAAGCAAATCTGTCAGCCAACCTCAGACCGGCTCCAAACAGCCTTCACTCAATCAATTATTCTGGAAAATCCACTCAACCAATTTCTCTCAAATTTTTAAACAGTAACTAGACACCTCAAGCTTCAATTAGACATATCATACCCTTAATTTGACCAAGAAACGAAGCGGGAATAAAATTCCAAAAAACTGTCAGAAACAGCCCCTGCACAGGTACGTTCTGGACAGTCAGTCTTCAATGGATTCTACAAGGCTACATGCAACCCAGAAAATTCCAAAATTTAAAAAAAAAAATAGAGGACATCTCAAGCTTTAAAACGGCGTATGGCACGCCCCTATCGGACCTCTGTGGAGGGAGATATGCTCTCCCAAAGTTCACCTAATTTCTGCCAATTTCTAGAAATTTCGACAGAGTTTCCTTTGTTTTTCCATTAAATCCCAAATTTGCAAATGTGTTATCTAACCTCAAATTGGTACCTAATAATCATGGTTTGCACACAAGGACCATAAATGCCTTGGTGCTCTTACAACCCTTCACAGTTTATATTCAATTTGCTCGAAATACATAATCAATGCTTACTTCTTCAATTTAACTAATTTCAATCACAAGGTCCAATTGCATGCATTCTTTGAATCATAAAACATCATTCATATCCTAGAATAGGCCTATTGTCCTTTCATCATATTATATATTTCATTGTTACATTAATTCTCCATATTACAATTTACAACTTCTCAAATAGACATATTACAATTTACATTACCATAATCTTTCAAATGAAACATAATAATCAACCACTAAACTTAGCCAAAAAAGACATGAACAAAATGATGATATGAATGGTTCTATCTCAACATAATGTTCATGTCCTAAGTCTAGCCTAGGTCCAATGGCCACCAAAATGCAAAATAAGAAAAAGTCCTCATGCTCAACCTACGGGCTTCTTGCCCACTGCCCCAACACCACTCTACCACCTGAAATAAAGTCCCCAAAGCGGGGTGAGATATCAGGATATATCTTAGTAACCCAGAGGTTCTGGAGAATACTCTACCCCATGGCTCACTTCGATGCATATAAATAACATAACATAACGTCTGAAAACGGGATAAAGCAAGGGATTTAGTGAAGTAGGGAAGCATAGGGATACAAAATACGACGAAGCTGTAATGGTCAATGCCAAAACCATGGAACGTCCAGCCTATTGGCCTCAGCATATAAGCCTATGGGTTTCAAACCAAGGTGTGTTCCCAGAACATCAACCAAGGCACCCTCCATCCATATCCACCCGAGACTTCCTAGTGTGCCCCTCTACGAATCACACACCACGACCCCAGGTCAACTAGAACACCTTCATGGAGACCTGTCTAGTGGAAGTCCGTAACGCCCGAAGGCAACAGTCTACTAACCAGAGACACGGTACATCCTATGTACCACTATACATACATTTCCTACCACTACCCTCAACGGGCATGGTGGAGCACACACGAGGATCAAACTCCAGTACCAAGGGATTACCTGTATAATCACCTCCTCGCAGCTCCAAAGCAATAAATCCCCGAGCTAGGTATAACAGAAATGCCTACACAAAGGACATTCCCAATTTACTTTCCATTCACCAACACATGCAAATTATCAAGCACAAATGCATGGTTCCAAAATACTTACCACAATCCCTTTGGTCCGGGACCAAAGGCAACCCACCGAGCTCACGGTTCAGGGTTCAAATTCGCGGGAGGCAACCTACAATGACCATACGCGAATCATCAATACACGGTGAATCCACCAAATTCACAAAACATCAAAATCCTCCCCCCACCAATGTGAGGTTCGACCATCATAGTGTAAAATTACAAGATATTTTCTTACATTTTATTTTTATTTTTCCTTTGCATCCTTAGGCTACCACAATGTCATTTTAGGCGCAACATTACATCATACATCGTCACAACACCACTTTTCCCATTTATTTCCTTCTAGGTTCAATGCACATTCCAACACATTCCAAATATTTTTTCATTTGAATTCCATGCATACATTCGCCTCCCAACACTTCAAAATACCATTTAACACTACACAATATCAATTACACAATTTTTTCATCATTGGACCCTAAACACCCTACATGGCCGAATTCTAGGGGCAATTATACCAAGTGGTTTCCAATCCAATTCAACACTTCCACACACCTTACAATCCTATAATTAACTCATACAAACATCCAACAACTCAATTACACAATCCTACCAACAATCCCAAACACAAAGTCTTGAATTTCCATCATAAATTTCGCCTAAGTTACCAAATATTTCATCAATAATTTTTATTGCATTTATCACTCTAAAACATCATTTTATGATGTGGAACCAATGCACTCTACGAAAAGAATTTAAAGGTTCAACGATTTTGATGATAACAAACAAGCATGAAAGGAAGGCATCAAGTTGCAACAATAAAAAAGAAACAAACATCCAACGATCATGAAGTCCTTCAAGATTCAAGCTTCAAGAGAAGAATCTAAGTCCAAGAATTATCAAGTAATATACTTTAGGACTTAGAATTAATTGTGAGGGTAACTGACTTCTTGCATGAATAAGCTCAAACGTATTTTTGCTAAAATACATGCATTAAATTACCATCTGATTACACAGAGGATTTATAACATTATGCTTTCATATAAACATATTTGAAAAGGTCCTAGAACATTTCTTAAACGTATTTCCAACCTTTTAGAAGGTTGGGAATCGATTCCATGTTATAAGGAATCGATTCCCACTCATATGAAAGGTTGGGAATCGATTCCCACTCATAGGGAATCGATTCCTTCTGCACCAGAGGACGAAAATAACGGTCATAAACGGCTAGTTTTGCGAAAATGAGTGTGCAAAGGGTCATGAGGGGCCTCTATAAATAGTGACCATTGTTCCCCTTGATGGGACACACCTCTTGATCATAATCCTTGCTTTATTTCACATCAGTTGCTTACTTTCTATCATCTTGATCATAAATCATTCTTGAGCTTTATTCTTGTGAGAGTGTCAACCCCTTTGAGAGTACTTAGCTATTGCTTAAACACCTCCATTTGATTTCTTGAATAGTTAAGGGAGTGAACCATATACACTTGAAAGGTCACCAAATTTCTAAGAAAATTTAGAGTGAAAAAGTGTAAGGCATCAAGAGCCCGAAGTCTTGAAAAGTTGTAGTGGTTTGTCAAGCACCCTCAAGTTTGATAGCTAGTGAAAAGAATTGATCGAGCGGCTTCAGTCTGGACGTAGGTCACGGTGGTGGTGACCGAACCAGGATACATCTAGTTTGCAATTTCTCTAACCTTAACCTCTTTATTTAAGTATTAAAATTGCATTTTAGATTGTCTTTATATCTTCGCTTGCTTACTTTGTTGTTTACTACATTTGCTTTTACACTTAGATTTTCCTTATTAAATCACTTGTTTGAAGAAATAGTCTTTAAAATATAAAAGGAGGTACTTTGCGGAAAGATTTTGTAAAACTCAATTCACCCCCCTCTTGAGTATTGAAGCCACTTGTCCAACAAGTGGTATCAGAGCTTGAACTCTTGTGTAAAGAGTTTAACCGCTTCAAGAGAAGGGATGGCTTCTTTGAACCATGATATGCCCCTTGAGGGATCGTCTAGTACTAGACCTCCATTTTTCAATGGCGTCGATTATTCTTATTGGAAGAGTCGGATGAAAATATTTCTTCAATCTAATGATTTAAAAGTATGGAATGTAGTTGAAAAAGGGTACACACCACCTACTATAAAAAATGCGAAAGATGAAGATGTTCCTAAAGATATAGATAATTACATCGAAGATGAAATTAAGAAAGGAAATTGGAATGCTAGAGCTCAAAACTTGATCACAAATGCCTTAGGACGTGATGAATACTTTCGGGTTTCAAATTGTAAGAATGCTAAGGAAATGTGGGATATTCTTCAAATAACCCATGAAGGAACTAGTGATGTTAAATTTACAAAATTAAATGCACTCACTAGAAAATTTAAAATGTTTGAGATTCATGAAAATGAAAGCATTCAAAGTATGCAAAAGAGATTCACACACCTTGTCACTCATCTAAGTGCTTTAGATAAATCTTTTACTAACCTTGAGTTGATTGCTAAGGTGATGAGAAGTGTGCACAATAGGGAATGGCAACCCAAGTTGATGGCTATTACGGAATCAAAAGATTTGAAAACTATGGATCTTGCAACCTTGTTCGGCAAGCTCCAAGAGTATGAAATGGAGCTAACTAGGATAACCTTGAAGGAACAAGCCATCAAGAAAAGTAAGGGAATTGCCTTGAAAGCCTCAACACCAAGCAAAGAGAAGGATGAAGAAAAAGAAGATGGAGATTCCGAAAATGGTCTTGATGAAGATGAGATGAGTCTCTTCGTAAAGAAGTATGGAAAATTCTTTAAGAACAATTTTTCAAAGAAATCCGTATTTCCTCCTAGAAGAAGATCTAAAGATGAAGGATCCTCACAACTCACCATCACTTGCTATGAATGTGGAAAAACCGGTCACTACAAATCGGATTGTCCAAATATTCAAAAGAAAGACAAATATGAAAAGAAGCAAGGCAAGGATAGAAGGAACTTCAAGAAGGCTTATCTTGCTTGGGATGAAGAATCTAGTTCTTCCGATGATGACTGCAAGGAAGAAGCAAACCTATGCTTCATGCAAGATGGGATACCACCGGAGAAATCAAGCAAAGAAACTCAACATATATGTCTAATGGAAAATGAGGACAAAAACGAATCCCTACTATTTCCCCTTCATATGATGAGTTGTCTGATATGTTTTAAGAAATGCATAATGAAACACTAAAACATGTAAAAACGCTTAGAGCATCAAGAAAAACTATTAGTTCTTTGGAAAAACAAATTGCGTCTTTAGAAAAGGAAGTGAAAGATTTGAAAGATGACAATGAAACTCTTAAATTACTTGATGCTAGCACTAGTTGTATTAAATGCCTATCTTCAAATGATCATGCATCTTCATCATCATGTACTTCAAGTAAAGATCTAAACAATGAAATTGATGATTTAAATGAAATTCTTAGAAAATTCACATGTGGAAGAGATAACTTAAATGTGTTGCTTGGTAAACAAAGATGCATGTTCAACAAATCTGGTTTAGGCTTTGACATTAGCACACAAGAAAAATCATATAAAAACTTTTTCATTTCTCCATCCTATATGACAAGTAGCCTATTCATTAAATGTTTTCATTGTGGTGGAAATGGTCATAGTGCTTCCACATGTAAAGTTAGACAGAATGGTATTATTGGGCAAAAGAAAGTGTGGATTCCTAAGGGAACTAAACCCAAGAGTAACACACAAGGACCCAACAAGATGTGGGTACCAAAGATTAAATCTTGACTTTGTGATGTAGGTTTGTTTGAAGGCTAAAAGCTCCAAGTGGTACTTGGGTAGTGGTTGCTCAAGTCACATGACTGGAGATGTAACTAAATTCCAATCATTCACGAGGAAAGAGCATAGACATGTTTCCTATGGAGATAACAGCAAAGGAAAGATACTTGGTATTGGAAAAGTTGGTAACTCCTCCTCCGTATCTATAGAAAATATTTTACTTGTTGAAGGCCTTAGACATAACTTGCTTAGCATTAGTCAATTATGTGATAAAAATTATAGAGTTATTTTTTACTCAACCTCTTGTAAAATCGAAAGTCTAATTAATGGGCAAGTTAACTTTCTTGGTCATAGAGTGGATAACATTTATATGAT
This sequence comes from Gastrolobium bilobum, assembly GCF_033153095.1. NCBI lineage: Eukaryota > Viridiplantae > Streptophyta > Magnoliopsida > Fabales > Fabaceae > Gastrolobium > Gastrolobium bilobum. The sequence continues at coordinate 105,886 of NW_026895327.1, read as the reverse complement.
AAACTTAGATGGTATGCCTTCAAGTGAAGATAAATGTTTGATTAGTAAGGAAGATGACTCTTGGTTATGGCATAAAAGAATAGCACACATTGGCATGGGTCAATTAAGCAAATTGATTTCCTTAGACCTAGTGACTGGGTTACCAAAGCTCAAATTTGAAAAAGATAAAGTTTGTGATGCTTGTCAAATGGGAAAACAAGTAAAGGCTTATTTTAAATCAAAAAATATTGTTTCTACCACAACTTTTGCACATGGATCTTTTTGGACCAACTAGAACCATGAGCTTTGGTGGCAATTACTATGCATTGGTCATTGCGGATGATTATTCTCGCTATACTTGGACTTTATTTCTTACATATAAAAGTGATGCTTTTAAATCATTAGCCAAGTTTATTCAAAATGAAAAATCTTCAAATATTATTTCAATTAGAACCAATCATGGTGGAGAATTTGAAAATCAAGATTTTGAAACCTTTTGTGAAGAAAATGGCATTGAACATAATTTTTTCGCTCCTAGGACTCCACAACAAAATGGAGTTGTAGAAAGGAAAAATTGTGTATTGGAAGAACTTGCTAGAACCATGTTAAATGAAAATGATCTTCCAAAATATTTTTGGGCGGAAGCCGTTGGCACCACGTGTTATGTTATGAACCGTGCTTTAGTTAGACATATTTTAAAGAAAACTCCCTATGAACTTTACAAAGGAAGAAAACCCAATGTTTCACATTTTCATGTTTTTGGTTGCAAATGTTTTGTTTTAAATAATGGAAAAGAAAACCTTGGCAAATTTGACTCTAAAGCCGATGAAGGCATATTTCTAGGATACTCACTTACAAGTAGAGCTTATAGAATCTATAATAAAAGAACAATGGTCATTGAAGAGTCTATTCATGTTGTATTAATGAGACTAACAATGCCTTGCCTAGAAAGGAACTTTGTGATGATGATATTATAGAAATCTTGGAAAACATAAACTTGGATGGCAAAGAAGAAGATGAAATGCAAAAAGAAAAGGAAGCAAACAATAAAGAAACACCAAGTCAAACAACCAATGATGGAAGCAATCTACCACAAGATTGGAGAGTAGCTAGAGGACACCCCATTGATGTGGTAATTGGTGACATATCCAAAGGGGTAACTACTAGAAACTCAATTAGAAATATTTGTAATCACTTAGCATTTGTTTCTCAAATTGAGCCTATGACCATAAATGAAGCAATTATTGATGAACATTGGTTTTTGGCAATGCAAAAATAACTAAATCAATTTGAAAGAAATCAAGTTTGGGAACATGTGCCAAAACCAAATGATTATCCAATAATTGGAACCAAATGGGTCTTTAGTAACAAGCTTGATGAAAATGGCATAATAACTAAAATCAAAGCTAGACTTGTTGCTAAAGGATATAATCAAGAGGAAGGTATTGATTATGATGAAACTTATGCTCCCGTGGCTAGATTAGAAGCTATTAGATTGCTACTTGCATTTGCATGTATAATGGATTTTAAACTTTTTCAAATGGATGTTAAACGTGCATTTTTAAATGGATATATTCAAGAAGAAGTATATGTTGATCAACCTCCCGGTTTTGAAGATCATAATTTACCTAACCATGTTTTCAAACTCAAAAAGGCTTTATATGGTTTGAAATACGCTCCAAGAGCTTGGTATGAAAGACTAAGCAAATTCCTTTTAGAAAAAGGTTTTTCAAGAAGAAAAGTGGACACACCTCTTTTTATAAAGAAGAAAAATGATCATCTATTATTTGCACAAATCTATGTTGATGATATTATCTTTGGTGCCACTAATGTTCCTCTTTGTGAAGAGTTTGCTAATCTTATGCAAAGCGAATTTGAGATGTCTATGATGGGAGAGCTAAACTTCTTCCTTGGTCTTCAAATAAAGCAACAAAAGGATGGGATATTCATCAATCAAGCTAAATATTGCAAGGAGTTACTCAAAAAATTTGGAATGGACAACTCCAAGGCTATTGATACTCCCTTGTGTACATCTTGTTCTTTAGACAAGGATGAAGGAGATAAATCCATAGAAATTACTAAATATCGAGGTATGATCGGCTTACTCCTTTACTTAACTGCAAGTAGGCCCGATATCATATTTAGTGTGTGCATGTGTGCTAGATTTCAAGATAATCCTAAGGAATCACACTTCAGTGCTGTAAAAAGAATTATGAGATACCTTGTAGGCACTTCACAAATGGGATTATGGTACCCTAAGGGTGCTTCATGTGAGTTAATAGGCTATTCCGATTTCGATTTTGCGAGATGCAAATTGGATAGGAAGAGCACTAGTGGCACTTGCCACTTTCTTGGTTGCTCTTTAGTGTTTTGGCATAGCAAGAAACAAAATAATATGGCTTTGTCCACGGCCGAAGCCGAATATGTGGCGGACGGAAGTTGTTGTGCTCAAATCATTTGTATGAAACAACAACTCAAGGACTTCGGGGTTGAACTTGATCACATTCCCATAAGGTGTGAGAACACTAGTGCCATAAACCTCACAAAGAATCCCATCATGCACTCTAGAACTAAACATATTGAAATAAGGCATCATTTCATAAGGGATCACATACAAAGTGGTGAATGCATATTGGAATTTGTGGAATCTTCGAAGCAACTAGCTGACATCTTCACCAAGCCGCTCCCAAGGGAAGTATTTTATAAATTGAGAAGAGAAATTGGTATACTTGATCCATCATACTTGTGAGAAGTACACATTTAATGCATATTTTTTATCTCACTTATATTTCCCTATGTATAGATGCACAAATCATCCTAGAAGTATTCTTGATCTCTTTTATACATGCTTAATATGCTTAAATTACTCACATTCCATGAACTATTTGATCAAAATTAAGTTATACATATCAAAGCCACCATAAATGTTCCATTACGTGGTCCTTTATTGCTCACGGACGAGTAAGGAATCGATTCCTCATCGTGGAAATCAATTCCCTGTTACAAAGGAATCCATTCCTGCTCATTTCCTCCATTGGAAATTGATTACTCATTTAAGGAATCGATTCCTTATTAAATGGGAATCGATTCCTTATGCTTAATTCTTCTTTAAATCAGTCTGTCCAATGTTACAAAACACAACCCATCTTTCCCCACATCCTCAACTCTTGGCTTAGGGCTCCATTGGTGCGACTTAGTGTGGAAAAGATTTGTCATTCAAGGTAATCTCTGTCCCTTCCCTCATCTGTCATCTGCAATTCAAGGCTGATCAAATGGGTGACACTTCCAACCAGAAGCGCAAGAGAACCACTCTTCATGGAAGATACTTTTCAACTGCAGGATAGTACTCCACTTTTAAGAAACAGTATGCGAAAGAGAAAATCATCGAGCCAAAGTATCTCGATATCAAGTTTTTGGACACTGAAGGTTTTGAAATTTGTGATCTACTGATCCGTAGCCATCTACTTCAGATATCTATTATCAAAGAAAACTATGTCGAGAATATGATTAGAGTCTTCTACACTACTGTATCCTTTGAGAACAACACTCTTAAAGCTGAGATTAAAGGGAAATCCATTACCGTTCTGTCTACTGAGTGGCCTAGTCTAATTGGTTGTCCCTATGGCGGCCGTACAGACCTTGAAGTGCTCCCTGATTTTGACATGTTTGCCTTTATTCCAACAATTGTGGAACCTGGTGTCCATCTCACGAAATCCAAGTTTAGTGTTAATTACCTCACTATGGACAACCGGATTCTTCACTACGTTGTCTCTCACATTCTGTGTCCACGGGCCTCCAACTACTCTGTGGTATATGAATCTGATATGTTTCTTATGTGAGTTATTCGTTCTCGCACAGACTTCAACTGGCCACTTTACTTCTGCTCCATGATGATGAAAGCCCAGTCTTCCGTTCCTCTTCCGTATGCCACTCTTATTTATCGCATTATGCGATTTCAGCAGATTGATGACGAGGGTGAGATCATGATAGAAAACTTGCACTCCTTTGGAGAACACCAGCTTGCTCAAATGCATATAAAGAAAGTTGGTGGTATATTGGGCCGTCAGACAGATCCTCTTGTAGCAGCTGCCCCTCCTCAAGACATTCCAGCAGACGCTCCCTCACAGGCTACTGCCCCAGCTGATGCCTCTTCTTCTGCGGACCCTTTTATGGCTTCTATCTTGACTTCCCTTACCTCATTGACGACCGCCATACAGTCTGGCTTTGATTCATTAGGGGCTGGCATCTCTACTCTTCAGGCCCGTTAGACTAACATGGAGTACCGCCTCAAGCGTGTTGAGGACCACCTTGACATTCCTTCTCTTCCATCTCTACCTCCACCTGGCTCTGATGACTCTTAGTCCCGAATTTTATTTTATGCTTTTGGACTTATATTATGCTTATATTTTTCTATGCTATTTTGGATATGCTGCATCTCTAGAACTCTGACTTTCTGACGTATGGTTGATTAGATTATGAACTCTTATGTACTTTCATGGATCATTATGCTTTCCTTCTAGTTTCTTGCATGGATTATTTTGAGTTTTCTATATATACACTCATGCTTTTTGATGTTGCCAAAGGGGGAGAAAATACGTAAATTGAGAAAACCATAGGCATATATTAAGGTAAATAGGGGGAGAATGAAACTCAAATATAAAAGGGAGATTACATGAAATCTAACTTTTTCACCTTTTATATCAATCATATATCAAGGGGGAGTTTCAATACTACATTTGTTCTAAATACATGCTATACTAATCCTTTTCTCATTTTGAGTTTGTCATCATAAAAGAGGGGGAGATTGTGGAACCAATGCACTCTACGAAAAGAATTTAAAGGTTCAACGATTTTGATGATAACAAACAAGCATGAAAGGAAGGCTTCAAGTTGCAACAATCAAAAAGAAACATACATCCAACGATCATGAAGTCCTTCAAGATTCAAGCTTCAAGAGAAGAATCTAAGTCCAAGAATTATCAAGTAATATACTTTAGGACTTAGAATTAATTGTGAGGGTAACTGACTTCTTGCATGAATAAGCTCAAACGTATTTTTGCTAAAATACATGCATTAAATTACCATCTGATTACACAGAGGATTTATAACATTACGCTTTCATATAAACATATTTGAAAAGGTCCTAGAACATTTCTTAAACGTATTTCCAACCTTTTAGAAGGTTGGGAATCGATTCCCTGTTATAAGGAATCAATTCCCACTCATATGAAAGGTTGGGAATCGATTCCCACTCATAGGGAATCGATTCCTTCTGCACCAGAGGACGAAAATAACGGTCATAAACGGCTAGTTTTGTGAAAATGAGTGTGCAAAGGGTCATGGGGGGGCTCTATAAATAGTGACCATTGTTCCCCTTGATGGGACACACCTCTTGATCATAATCCTTGCTTTATTTCACATCATTTGCTTACTTTCTATCATCTTGATCATTAATCATTCTTGAGCTTTATTCTTGTGAGAGTGTCAACACCCATAGTTCTTCAACTTGTATTATTTGTACTTTGAGAGTACTTAGCTATTGCTTAAACACCTCCATTTGATTTCTTGAATAGTTAGGGGAGTGAACCATATACACTTGAAAGGTCACCAAATTCCTAAGAAAATTTGGAGTGAAAAAATGTAAGGCATCAAGAGCCCGAAGTCTTGAAAAGTTGTAGTGGTTTGTCAAGCACCCTCAAGCTTGATAGCTAGGGAAAAGAATTGATCGAGCGGCTTCATTCTAGACGTAGGTCACTGACGAGACGTAAATTCGTTCCCATCTAGGCCCATTTTGATGGCAAAATACCGCACGTTCCTTCATCTGATGCACAACTTCAGCATGAAAATCACTTGTTTTACACATTTGTGACAAAAACACAGTGGGGGAACATATGGTGACGTATTCCTTAAAATATATTAAAAGAAGAACGGATTGAGAAGCATTTAATGCACCTGCTCCACTCATTTAATGCCTCTGTACATTTTGCAGGAAACGTGGATACAAAGTCTTCGAAAAGCAAAGGCGGTGCACCAACTAAGCACCAGGAAACGTGAAGAGCATAGAATCAAGAGTTCTCATTGGCCAAAGAAGAAAGCAAGACATGGGAAGAACTGCAAAGAACGGCTAATCATCAACAAACACTGTCACATCCAGCAAATTGCACATCTTCTACACTCTATTGCCATCGCCATGTCCCTTCACGCAAGAACCCAGCTCCAAAGGAATTACAAGACTGCCACTCCTCTTCCCCCTATAAATAGGACGTTCCACACACAAAAACATCATCGAATTCTGGAGGGATTGAAGTCCTAAAGGAAGAAGATCACCTAGTAGTAGTAGTAGCTTAGTTTTATTTAAGTTGTAACTGTAACTAAATGACAACCCATCTTCTCTTCTCTGTATCAACCCTTAAGACTCCTCACGAGCATCAAACCATCCTTCTCCATTTTTTGTTTTTGTGTAAATTGTCTTTTAATTTAATATAAGTGTTTCTTCTTTTTGTTCCATTCGTTATCTCTAAGCTGAATCTCGGGTTTATGGGATTTCAGATTGGAATAATTATGTTTCAAATATCAGCCATGGGCTGAACTATCTGTGGAACGGATAAACTGCAAAACTCTTAAAGAACTATTTTCAAAACTCTTGACTGAAGCTTTTTGTATTTCTTTGGCTAAGTAAGCTATATTCATTGTGTATCAATGGAAATTGAACACATACTGAGAAAGGAACTTCCATAAGGAAGAGATTTCAGACAACTTAGCCATTGGGGGAAGGTAGTGTCATGGCAAAAACACTACTGGTCACCTTAGGAATAAAGGGCCAACTCGTCCATTTTAAGGTTCTGTACTAAGTACCTGTTGGAGTCAACGGAGCCATAGGAATATGGAAACTTGTGAGCCATCTAGTCCATGAGCTGACGAATCAGAGTTGGCAGATAAGAAACTGGGACAAAGCAAGAAAAGTGTTAGGTCTTGAGTAGAGAAAATAGCTATTTAAGAATGGAGCAGTGAATCCGTTCCTTCTGTTAAACTGTTTTAAAACCATCCACTTGTTGTCTCTTAATTATAGTTATTTCTGTTTAAATATTTATACTTTATTTTAAGCTGTTATCTATCAAACTCCAATGAATATTATCTCACCTTCTTCTAATCAGGATACATAACGCAGCGAGCAATTGTTTGTCATCAGATTGAACTTACTGTTCCTGAGGAACGTTGTCAAGACAGTAACGAACGTTTGACCAGACAGTTCATTCACTAACTTTTCTTTTCATTTTCATTCTTTATAAAAGAGTATAAGACAATATCTAGAGTTCTATCCTTATGGGAACGATAATCTGGGCCTTAATACACCCTTTATTACTTGATGCGTGCACTTGCACACTTGGGTTGGAAGTAAGGGAGCGAATCTGTGTTCTGTTTAGAACAGAGGAACGTCCCCCATTAAAACTTATCTTTTTTCACCATCAGCAAACCACCCAACAGTCACGGTGGTGGTGACCGAACCAGAATACATCTAGTTTGCAATTTCTCTAACCTTAATCTCTTTATTTAAGTATTAAAATTGCATTTTAGATTGTCTTTATATCTTCGCTTGCTTACTTTGTTGATTACTACACTTGCTCTTACACTTAGATTTTCCTTATTAAATCACTTGTTTGAAGAAATAGTCTTTAAAATATAAAAGGAGGTACTTTGCGAAAAGATTTTGTAAAACTCAATTCACCCCCCCTCTTGAGTATTGAAGCCACTTGTCCAACATAAGACATATTTATCTAATACACATTTTTAATTTGAACTCTCTACTACACAAATCAAGCATGAAAGCCCTAGGTTTCATGAAATCATATTCAACAAATCAACCAATGAAATATGTTGAAACTTACCCACAATCAAGTCACAAGACTCCTCCAATTGATCCTCAAGCTATGGCTTGAGCAAAAAACTCCAAAATCACAAAAATCCTTCCAAATTTCATGGCTTATTTTTCTGTATTCCTCCCAATCTAGTGAGTTTCAAAGCTAATGGATGGTATGGTTGAGTCCGGATCGTCGTTTACTTGAAGTTTGATGACAAACTTCGTTGAAATCGGTGGCTAGATCATCAACAATCAAACCAAGTTTTTCTCCCCCCTTTTCTTGATGAACTCCACGATTTTTAGAGAGATAAGAGAGGTTTTAGATGATGATGAATAGTGTTGGTCCATGTGGCTAAGTTCACTTAAGTGAGGTGGGCCCCACGTCACCTCACGTGATTTCAAACTAATTCAAATCTCTCGCCTATTCCACTAAACGTCTATAACTTTATAACATATTTAGAAACTCTTACTTTTAACATTAACCATTGTCCTTTAATTGTCTTTGATCAGATGAATTCAGAGTTTTCCGGTCGTTCGGAGAAATCGCAGTTTTAAGCTGTTATGCGCGTCGTGGGCACGCTTCCCCAAACACACTAATTTTCACCAGAATTCATATTTCCTAGTCATATGTACCATTTATAACTTATATCCAAACCTAGAGCTCAAAATTCAATCGGCACGCTTTACGGTGCAACTGTACCGTGGTATTTTTACCCGGTAAAAATACTATTCACCGATTTTTCTGAAACTTTCCTAACCACTTAATTTTTCGTTCTGAAACCATTTCCAGGGTTATTTTTATCATTTGAGACCTCTTACTCAATTTTACCTTCCCAGGGTTACGTGTTTGGCTAATTACCGTTTTACCCTTCCTTTGTATTTTGACCTAATTTTCAGGATTTTCGCTAATCATACCCTTTAATCCGTATTTATTATATTAATACATGTTTTAGAAGTGCGAGGTGTTATATTCACCCCTCCTTTTTGAAATTTTGTCCGCAAAATTAGCATCGTACTGGTCCACTGACTCGGGATATAGCCAGAGAATCTCATCCTTCCACTCTCAAGTAGCCTCCTCAGGTGTGCATCTTTACCATTTTACTTTCGTCACAGGCATAACCTCATTTTTGTGGTATCCATCATTCCCCAATCCTTCACAAATACTTGTCAATTCCGGTGACATGACTTTTTAATTTACTATATTTAAATTTTCCATAAGCCACGGTTACAGTTTCACTAATTGATAGGTAATAATATAGTTATGTCACAAATTTGTCTACCTAACCTCACTTCCTTTTCATCTTTATCTATTTATCTGACCCAAGGTCATGCACAACAACATCAGACGATCCTTACGGGTATCCTTAACTGTACTCGGACTTCATAACTTTCTTAACTTTACATCATTGGTCTAATTATGGCTTGTTTGGCATATATTGTACTTATATTCTCTTTTCTGATCTTTTTTTTCATTTCTATACTATACTGGCTGCTGTTAGAGCAGTACAAATTACCCGGTAAAAGTGATTTTATCAAAATACCCCAATATGGGTATCAGAATTCACAGAATTAATTCCTCTTATCATTTATGATAATTATATCCTTAGAATAATTCTTTATCTTAGATTCCCTGATTAGGGTTATTCATACACCTGTTACTGCCACAGCAGTACCAACTATTAGGTCAAAACTCACTTTCTTATAATACCCCCAATATGGGTGTCAATCTTTTCAAAATTGAATTCTAAACTCATCTATGATATTGATATTATTAGAATAACTCTTTAACTCAGATTCACCTGATTAGGGTGATTCTTTTGTCTATTACTGCATCAGCAGTCAAAATTAACAAGCAGAAATCCACCTGTTTAAAATACCAGCAATATGGATATCAAAATTCATATAATTTCTTCCTCGTCTCATTAATGACCGTTAGGTCCTCATAATAACTCTCTAATTTTGAATTATCCAAATTAGGGTTATTATAACCTACATATACATATAGCAATGCACTATAGCAGAATCCAGCTCAACAGCATATACCATACTCATAACATAAACAGATATAGCTCCCTAATCCAACTCAACATCATATCCAATACTCATAACATAACAGATATAATTTCTAAAAAACATACCATGCACATAAAACAATCCTCTATGGGGTTTGGTAGAACAAGTAATGGATAAAACTGAGGACCAAATGCTTACATGTGTCAGTAAAGTCCTCCAACACAAACTCAGTATCAACAAGGTGACCAACAACCAAACAATCTAGCGAGTCACAATCTAGTTTAATGTCAAACATCTCATCAATAACCATATCCTACGATTTCATGTTAAAAGGGACATGTTTTCTTTTTCGTTTAGCGTGCTGCAAGCTTCTCCCAAAGCCCCCAAGCAAAAATCGCTATTACCATTTTTAAAAATTCTATTGTAAATATTTACCAAATATTATAAGATTTTACTATGTTAAACTACACATCCTAAGCTTTCCAAATACATAATATATGTTTTATTTAGAGTTGTATAAATCCGGTTATGTTTTTCGCAAAGTGACTGCAGCAAACTGAATTTCCAGCAACCAAGTCGCGACTTCAAACTAACACTGCGATCAAATAAATTATCTAATGGCTATGAAATTTTACAGAGTCGTATCCCTATGTGTTAGATTCACATAGGTCTAAACCTCACTCAATTTGAAGCTCTGTAGCTCGAGATATCACGATTTTACTAAACTAGGTTGCTGTTGTCTCAAGGAGTATTCGATTACTACGTTTTCCAGAAAGTATGCGAATACTGCCCGAAAAGTATTCGAATACTTCTTCGGCGGAATGTAAAAAACTGAATTTTTAAGGTATAATTGACCTCCAATGATCCCCCAAACTTGTTTATTCATTTAATCAATATACCAACACGTTTTAAACATCAAAACAACTTCAAGACTCAACCTTTAACCTAAATCATGCTTTCTATCATGAAGAACAAAGGAAATGTCATTATTCTCACATAAACACAAGAGGGATGTTTGATATATACCTTGGGCTCACCAAAATAGAAAAATGAGGGAATGGGATTTGGAAGGCTTTGAAGTTGCTTTAAACCATTGACCAAAGGGTGGCACCTTGTTGCTCCAAGAAGTGAGAGAATTACTTTTAACAAAGAAAGAATGGTGGCAATCCTCACGCCCTCACGAAACAAAATTTAAACACCTCCAAAAACATATTTTTCTTCTACAAGACCTAAGCTTTGGTGGGTTGAAGATCATTCCATGGCATAGAAGTGGATAAAGATGGAGACTTAATGGGGTTTTGTGAGAAAATAGCAAGCTTTCATAGAGGAAAGGCTAAGGCACTATAGAGGAACACCCACGGCAGCCACACAACACTAATAGGGCGGCTGACTTATGTTAGAAAATACCTTAGGGTTTAGTGCCATTTATCTATTTATAGGTTCACTAACTTAAACTAACAGTATTAGTTTAATTAGTTCCGCTCTTCGTTTCACTCTAAAATTTTATTTTCTTAACCTAGACATTTTTCTAGGAATTATCATATTTTTATTGTAATTTTCTGAGATACTTCACCGATACGCGTTTTATACAGCGAACTAGTCAGTATTAGTTCTGATATCACTGCTTATTATTTTTATCTCAAATTTGATATTCTTGACCTAGATATTTTTCTAGGAATATTCATATTATTATTTTTATTTTTCGAGTTACTTCGCTGGTATCCATTTATACCGTGAAATACCTGGTGTTTGCACTTTCTTTCTGAAAAGGGACTTAATATTAATTATTTTGCTCTTTTCATATTTATCCAAAGTCAATTATGAAATTATTTCTTAAATAATATTTAACTCATTAATTTCCTAATTTAGCGGTGTGAGTTCTTACATTACCCTGGGAGACCCTGTTGCCAAGTACCACTTTGGAAAGAATGAATAACATCATTTTCACTTCATATAATGTCGAAGGCATAAAGCCTAAAGGTTGTGTTCATCACTTTTAGGAGGTATCATCCCAAAAGCTATCTTCACATTATTATCTTATCACAATCATACATAATTACGGAAATTCAATCTTGTCACTAATCATATGTTTGGAAAATTTCTTCAAAGGGTATCATAATTTCCACATTAGTTACACAAGGGTATCATAATTTTCATATCAATTATCCAAGAGTATCATAATTTTCACATCAATTACTCAACATTTATCAAAAGTAAGATCCATATCACACATAATCCATAATCCAATTATCTTTTCAAGGATAAAATTCATATCACACATTATTAATTATCCACCTATTATCATTAAACAATTAAGATTATACCCAAAAATAATTATATAATTAATCCTGTGATTTTCTAGAGGTCAAAATTAAACCCAACAAAATTCCCAATAATTTCATATATAATTTACCTATGATTTCGTAGAGGTTAAAATTAAAACCAATAAAATTCCCAACAATATTCATAATTACCCTACAATTAACTAAGAATTAATATAATAAAATCCATATAAAATTAACATATAATACCATAAGGATCAATATTACATATAACAAATTTAATATAAAACTATCATATGATACCCTAAGTATCAAGATTTACATTTAACAAATTTCAAATAAAATCATCCTATGATACCCTAAGCATTAGGATTTACATATAACAAATTCCAAATAAAATTGTCCTTATGATTCCTAAGGATTAGGATTACATATAACAAATTAATATATAGCTAACCTATAGATGACCTAAAGATTGGGATTATATATAACAAACTTCATATAAAACTAATCTATGATCAGAATCATAATATCAAAATTCATATAAAATTAACCTATCTCTAGGGACTAGGATTACCTGGACTCCATGTTTGAAGGCTTCCTTGGGAGAAGAGCGATTCGAGAAGTGGAGCGCAGATTCGAGAAGGAAAGAATAGTTGGTAGCCAAGCGGAAATAATAATAGAATTTGAAAAGGGTGAGGAATAAGAAGAAAAATGAGAAGAGGAGAAGGGAAATGGTGAGGTGGATGGAATTGAAGAGAATAAGGAAATGATTTGGTTTGGTAAGGTTAAGCTCTTATTTATCGCTGAAGTTTTGTAACTGAGGCATTTAATTACAGGTAATATAAATATCCATTGTATTTACTAGATAAGATATTAATATTGCTGACTCATTCTTATATTTTATATTTAATATATAGGATATGGTGGATGACTCATTCTTGTTCTTTGTATAGTTGTTGCCATTGTATTTTCACATGAATAATATCAAATATGAAAAGTCAAAAGTTAGAAATAGCAAAATAAGGGACTAAAGTCTCAAAAACTACCATGGAAATGTCAAATCTAAATTCAAACAACTTAAGAAATAAGAAAGAACTAATTAGAATTGCAATAAGAAGGGACTAATTTGCAGAATGCAGATAAAATAGAAAATAAAAAGTTTAACAAAAAGAAATAGAAAAAACAAACATAAGAATATAAAACAGAAATATAATAACAAAAATAATCAAAGAGAGAAAATAAATACTTGAAGCCTTGAATAATTAAAACATAATAAAAAATATAAACAAAAAAGAATTTAGTAATAAAATAAAAGTTCAAACAAAACAATCCAAAAAAAAGTAAAACAAAATACAACAGAAAACAAATCTGTTGTGTTACGCAGCAAAGTTGAATGCCTTGGGTAGTGGTAAAAGTGGGTTAGGTCGGCTTACAGGGGCCTACGATCTAGCCTATATCAGGTCTGGCTCGACCTATAACATACAGTCAAATAGAACAGACCCGGGTTTTTAAAAAAACCTATTTTGAAAGCAGGTCATATGCTTTTTTTTTTACATGTCAGGCCTATAAGCCTTTCAGGGCTACCTATATTCACATTATTTATTTTAAATAAAATAAAATAATATTATTCATAGTAGTACCAAATGGTAATAGTTTAGTTGGTGCATGTGAGCTGAGTAGGTGGTAGAAGGACCTAGGTTCGATCCCCCACAAATACTATATTTGGGAGTGGTATAAGGTTTGTACCAATCTCTATAGTACTATCAGAATCAACGTTTAGTGATGGAGGAAGAGCTATTGATGTATATTTTTCTAGCTTAGCAGAAGATACCATCCAAACAATAATATATGGTGGAGATTGGCTACGTAATAAGTATAGCTTGAAAAAAAAGGTATAAAAAGGTTTGGTTTTTAATCTTTTTTTTCTATTCTTTAATCTTGTTTTTTATTTTCTACATTTACAAATTGTTTGCTTACTTATGTAATCTTGAATTGTATTTGCAGGTGAGAGAAGATGATGAGAATTTTTTTGGCTGCTATAAGCATCATGATGCATTTGTTGGATTCATTCAGTTATTTTAATTTACATATTATGGATTGATTTGTTGGATCTGATAAAATATGTTATTTAGTTTGGGCATCTTGTTTCTGAAAGTGACTTAAATACAGATTGTGATAAGTTGATGTTGTGATTCATGGTTTTGCTCTAACGTTGAAATTGTGGTTTTTGTTTTAACAACAAATTTGAGTATTTTGTGAAGTTGATTCATGTTCTGTTTGGCAGTTAGAAATTAGAAGACTAACAGCCCAGGCCAGATCATTTTTTTTTTTGTAAATGGGTCCGGCCGTATTATGCTATCAGGTCAGATTAAATTTTTTGACATAGACTTGAACTTTTCAGGACAAAGCTCGGCCCAGCCCAATCTCTAGCCTTAGGTGAGAATGAGAGGATTTTTTATTAGTATTTATAGAAGACGTTTTGATTCTCCTATGATTATTATGATAATTAACAGAATGAGATAATACTGATAATCTCATTGCACAGTTAAAAGAAAATGAAAGTCTGATTACAGAAAGAAAACACATCAGCTTATATATGAGCTGCATTACAAAGAGTAACCCAAAAACTAACCAAGCTATTAACTAACTAAACTTGACAGCTAAGCTAACAGTAGTTAACTACGTAACAAACTTACAACTAACTAAGTAACCGTGAAATTAATTGCAAAGGTAATAATTTGATTCAGATCTATTTAAATAAATAGATATAATACCCCTCCCCCCCTCAAGTTGGTGGGTGGAGATCATACAACCCCAACATGAAGAGAAAGTCATGAAAAGAAGCTGGGTTCAGTGCCTTTGTAAAAACATCAGCAAGTTGCTAAGCTATAGGGATAGGCAACAGTCGAATCAGGCCAATTACAATCTTCTCTCTGGTAACGTGGCAATCCAACTCTATATGCTTGCTGCATTCATGGAATGAAGGGTTATGAGCCAAGTAGATTGCACTCTGATTGTCACAATAGAGGTTGGTTGGCTGAGTAGTAGGGACTTGAAGATCATTGAGTAAATAAGTAAGTCATTGAAGCTCACAAGTAACCGTTGCCAAAGCACAGTATTCAGCCTCTGCAGAAGAACGGGAAACAGTGCTTTGCTTCTTCGACTTCCAAGAAATGAGAGAGTTGCCAAGAAAAACACAGAAGCCAGTGGTGGATTTTCTTGTGTCAGGGCAAGTTGCCCAATCAACATCAACAAAGGCTACCAGAGCTAATGAGTCTTTGGAATAAAACATTAAACCTTTGGCTGGAGAAGCCTTGAGATATCTTAAAACTCGAGTGGCAGCAGCATAGTGATCTTTCATTGGTTTGGCTACAAACTGACTTAACTGTTGCACAGCAAAGGAGATATCTGGTCTAGTATTTGTCAAATACAGTAATCGACCCACTAATCTTCTATAGGCAGCAGGATCATGAAATAAATCTCCTTGATTTTGTTGCAAACGCAAAGAAGGTTCCATAGGAGAAGAAGCTGGTTTAGCATCCAGTAGTTCAGTTTCAGATAATAATTCAAGGACATACTTCCTTTGATTCATAATCAAACCATCTTTGGATCTAGAAATTTCCATATCAAGAAAAAAATGCAAAGGACCAAGATCCTTAATGCGAAACAAGGCATCTAAATGTTGTTTGACAAAGTTGATCTGATCCACGTTGTTTCCAGCCAGAATCATATTGTAAGAACCCACACCGTTAATTTAGGAATTTTAATAATTAATTATGAGATTAATGAGATAATTCCATAATTGACCCTAATAATTATGAGAATGCTTAACTAATATTGGTAAGTGGTTAATAACGTTGAAAGTCGCTTTTCTGACGAAAAGTGCAGATACCGGTATAAATGCGTACCGATGCAGTATCCCGAAAAATTATGAAAAGTATGTATATGTCACGAGAATAATATATAGGACTAACATAACAAGTTTCAGGTCAAAATAATGATAGTTGGTGTCAGAACTGATACTGGCTACGTAAAACCGCGTATGAGCAAAGTGCTGCGAAAAATAAAATAAAATATGAAAAAATCCTAGAAAAATGGCTCGGTTCAGAATCCCAAGTTTGAGATTAAAATGATAAGTGTAGCTATTAATGCTAATACAGTGCGATTACACTTAAGTGGGCTATATATACTATTGGGCTCTTAACCCTAGGCCATATTGAGGCTGCCTACGTGAAGAAATCTGAATACTCATCAGCTGCCACCTTCCCTCAACCATTCCATAGCCTTCTTCTTCTTGAACTCACCAAAGTGACCACCTTTGTTCATAGTTTCTTCATAAAAATGGTATAGGTGAATGAGAGCAAGGCTTGTGTGAGTAAAAGGCCATTGTTTGCTGAGTTTGGTTTCTGACTTGTGGTGGTTTGAGGGCTGAGTTGTTGAGTCTTGGGGAGGGAACCATTTTCTTGTCATTGGAGGCTTCAAGGAACCATTTTTAAGTGTAAAAGAGCCAACTTGTGGTGCATTTTCGTGGTACTTCTAAGTCAATGTTGTGGAGCTGTGTTAGGAGCTCCAAGTCACTCCCTTTTTCTAAGTTTGAGACACTTGAGGTATACCTTGACCACCTCTTTTGTATTTTCATGATTTAAGCTTGTTTAATCCATTAAAAAGGGAAATTTTGATCATTTAAGTTAAGGACTGATAATCTAAGTCTTAAATATGTTAATGAACATCTGTTGATGGAGTTATTGGACTCCAAATCAAGTTTGGACATTTAAAATGGGACTTATGCAGAGAATGCACGAATTTCTACATTCTTTCTGATAAGTATTCGAGTACTTTTCGTGTAGTATTCGAATACTTATCAAGGGGTAGTTGAATACTTCTTGAATGAGTATTGGGATACTTTTCTGGGAAGAAAAGTATTCGGATACCTGTGAAGAAGTATTCGAATACTGGATAGTATTCGGATACTGAAGGCATTGTATTCGAATACCTTGTGGTATTCGGATACTGAGTGAAAAGTATTCGGATACCTTGTGGTATTCGGATACTTAAGTGAAAGTTGTAACACCCCGTGTATACCCGGTTTGTTAACATGTCATCGTATTAAGCCACGCTTAATTAAAAATACGGAATATCTTACCAATATTATGTAGGCCTTATCATAATTATTAGGGTCAATTATGGAATTATTTCCTAATATCTCATAATTAATTAATTGACTTCCTTAATTAACGGTGCAGGTTCTTACATTCACCCCACCTTTTTAAGGATTTTGTCCTTAAAATCAGAAACATACATGTCTCGGAAGTTGAGATACTGCTGGAGAAGCTCGTCCTCTCACTCCCAAGTGCACTCCTCAGGAGTTCTCCCCGTCCACTGCACTTCGAGCATCGGAATGATCTTGCTCCTCAGCTGCTTTTCCCCACGATCGAGAATCTTGAGTGGTCCGACGGGAGTTTTCAAGTTCTCCCGAACTTCCAAATCATCTGGTTGCACCACGTGCGAAGGATCTGCTACGTACTTCCGAAGCTGAGACACGTGAAACACGTCGTGGATGTTGGCCAAGTTCGGAGGCAAGGCAAGCCGGTAGGCAACTTGTCCTACTCTACCAAGGATCTGGTATGGCTTAATAAATCGTGGGCTCAGCTTCCTTACTCCGATGGCCCGACCAACACCGGTGACAGGTGAAAGTCTCACAAACACGTTCTCACCCTCACTGAACTCCAGTGGACTATGCTTGACATCGTAGTAGCTTTTCTGGCGATTCTGCGCCTGCTTCAGCTTCTCTCGGATCATTTGGATCTGCTGGGTGGTATCTTGGACAAAGTCCAAGCCAAACAACTCCTTATCTCCAACCTCAAACCAACAGGTAGGAGTCCGACACCTCCTACCATACAACGCCTCGTAGGGTGCCATGCCCAGGCTAGCATGAAAGTTGTTGTTGTACGAAAACTCCACCAATGGCAGGTACCTATCCCATGCTGAACCCTGCTCCAAAGTGCAAGCCCTCAACATGTCCTCCAAGGTCTGGATGGTCCGCTCAGTCTGTCCATCAGTCTGAGGGTGATAGGCGGTACTCAATATCAACTGCATACTGAAAGCTCCCTGCAGCGCCTCCCAGAACTGAGATGTGAACTTCGGGTCCCTATCACTGATGATACTCTCTGGCACCCCGTGAAGCCTCACAATCTCGCGAACATACAGTATGGCCAACTGCTTAGTAGTGAAGCTCACCTTCACTGGAAGAAAATGGGCAGACTTCATCAGTCTGTCCACAATGACCCAGATAGAGTCGCAGCCAACCTGAGTCTTCGGGAAACCCACCACGAAGTCCATGGAAATGCTCTCCCATTTCCATTCCAGAATCTCTAGAGGTTGAAGCTTACCAGACGGCTTCTGGTGTTCAATCTTCACCTTCTGGCAAATCAAACACTTGGACACATACACAGCTATGTCCTTCTTCATACCCGGCCACCAGAAGTTCCTCTTCATACATCTTTGTAGCACCAGGGTGAACCGTGAACTGGCCCTTATGGGCCTCTGCCATAACCTCTTCGGTCAGCGGACCTCAAGAAACCACAATCCTCTTCTGGAACAACAAAAGTCCATCCTCATTTCAAGACACACCATCTTGGTTCTTCACGTAGTCCAGGCACTCTCTCTACACTTGCGCCTCTTGGATCTTCTCCATAAGCTCATTCTTGACTCTCACAGTCTCCATCTCGAGAAGTGCACCTCCAAACAAGGAAGTCACCGACAGATCTCAAAACATCTCAATAACATCAAAGTCACCTATCGACAAACTGGATAGACTCACGGATTTCTGACTCAGAGCATCAGCTACCACATTGGCCTTGCCAGGATGATACTTCAACTCAAAGTCGCAGTCCTTCAGAAACTCCATCCATCTCCTTCGCCTCATGTTCAGCTCCTTCTGATCAAACAAGTACTTAAAACTCTTGTGATCATTGAACACGGCGAACTGCATACCAAACAGATAATGCCTCTAAATCTTGAAAGCAAACACAATCGAAGCCAACTCCAAATCATGAGTCGGGTAGTTCTCCTCATGAGGCTTTAACTGCCTCGAAGCATAAGCAACAACTTTACCGGTCTACATCAGAACACAGCTCAGCCCCTTTCCACAGGCATCACAGTAAAGCTCAAACTGCTCATCAGGATCAGGAAGGATCAACACAGGTGCGGTAGTCAATCTGTCCTTAAACTCCTGAAAGCATTTCTCACACTCGTGAGTCCACACAAACGGAGTCTCCTTCCGGGTAAGGTGAGTCAGTGGAAGAAATATCGTGGAGAATCCCTTGATGAACCTCCGGTAGTAACCTGCTAAACCCAAGAAACTCATCACCTCAGTAATCGTCTTGGGCCTCTCCCAATCCAACACAACTTCAATCTTGTTGGGATCCACTGCAACTCCCTCAATAGAAATCACATGCCCAAGAAACTTCACAGACTTGAGCCAAAACTCACACTTCGAAGGCTTAGCGTAAAGTTTTTTCTCCTTCAACACTTGCAACACAATCCCCAAGTGCTCAGCATGCTCCTCCTCTGTCTTGGAGTAGATCAAGATATCGTCAATGAAGACAATCACAAACTTATCCAGGTACGGCTGGAAAATCCTGTTCATGTAATCCATGAACACAGCAGGTGCATTCATGAGTCCAAAAGGAATCACCAAATACTCAAAGTGATCGTATCTCGAACGAAATGTGGTCTTAGGGACATCCTCCGGCTTCACCTGAATATGATGGTATCCGAACCGGAGATCAATCTTCGAATACACACAAGCACCCCTGAGCTGATCCAGCAAATCATCAATATGCGAAAGGGGATACTTGTTCTTGATCGTCTCCTTATTCAGCTGCCTGTAGTCGGTGCACAAACGCATAGTCCCATCTTTCTTCTTCACAAAGATGACCGGTGCTCCCCAAGGAGACACACTTGGTCGAATGAAGTCTTTCGCTGAAAGATCCTTAATATGCTTCTTCAGCTCCGCCAACTCCGGTGGCGACATCCGATATGGAGCTAATGAAATAGGCCCCACACCAGGCAACAAATCAATGGAGAACTCTATCTCCCGCTGTGGCGAAAACTCAGGAATCTCCTCAGGAAACACCTAGAGGAATTCCCCCACCACAGGAATGTCAGTGATATCCTTCTGTGTCCCACTCGTCAAACCTCCCAACATGACATAACCGAATGCCCCTGCTCTCAAGGCTCTCCTAGCCTGCAGCAATGAAATATATGGCGAGGAACTGGCTGTGGAGTCACACAGAGACATCACCACTCGCTTGGCACAACAGTCAATCATCACACAATTTCTGGATAACCAATTTATGCCCAGAATAATCTCCAAGTTGGCCATCGGTAATCCTATCAGATCTACCGAGAACTCATGGCTATCCCACTGAAACGCTACATCGCGATGAACAGTGGTAGAATCACACTTTTTTCCGGTGGCGGTGGTCACCCGCGACGGTGGAGAAAGCACAGACATAGGCAACTCAAGCCCCACAGCAATCAGGGTAGCAATAAAGGAATGTGTAGCCCTGGAGTCAAACAATACATCAACAGCAAATCCATCAATGGAGACAGTATCTCTAACAAGGTTCGGAGCTCGGTCTGACTGCTGGCGATCCAACGTATACACACGTCCAGAAGCAGGTGGCACTGCAAGTGCCGAAGTAGGTGGAAGGGGAATCATCTGTAGTGGAACTGACTGCACTGCAACAGCTCTCGCCATCGACGACGGGTAATCTCTAGAGTAGTGGCCCTCCTTGCCACAGTGGAAACAAATCAGTTGTCCCGTAGCACAATGTCCTGCATGCTCCTTTCCGCACCCCGAACACCTAGGAGTGGAAGGAGGCCTAGCAAAACCTCCCTGCTGCGAAGAAGTCCTCTTGAACTGACCAGGCGCCTGCCTAACCGCAAACTGCTTCCCTTTGCCCTTTCCAGCAAACTTCCTGTCTTTCCAAGAAGTGGAACTACTCGTTCCCTTCGTCTCAGCAATCTTGGCCCTCTTGGCCTTACTCGTAATACAGACATCCTCGATGTCCCGACACTACTGCACCAGTGTCCCAAAATCTCTCGAAGCCGCTCCAGCAAGAGGAACAGTTATCTCCTCGCTAAGTCCCCTACGGAACTTAGCAGCGAAAAAGGTCGGAGTAGGCATCGCCATCCGAAAGTGTGCAAACATCACAAGCTCGTTAAACTTGGACAGGTACTCGTCAACAGAAAACGAGCCCTGCACCAACCTGTCGAACTCCCCCTTCTTCCTCTCCTGCGCGTCATAAGGGAAGTACCGACCCAGAAAGCAATCCTCGAAGAATGTCCATGTCATAACATGACCCTGCATCTCAAAAGCGTGAGAAGTGTTCATCCACCACTCATGGGCATCGCCCTCCAGCATGTATGTGGCGAACATCAGCTTCTGCGGATCAGTACACTGCATGACCCAGAAGATCTTATCAAGCGTCTGAAGCCATCTCGCTGCAGCAATTGAATCATAAGACCCGTCAAAGGAAGGTGGCTTATGCTTGCGGAAAGCATTAAGCCGGCGATCAATCACATCACGGTCTTCAGCAGGCTCCACATAGGGTTCCATCACCCCAGTGAGTTGACCAGTGCCCTCAACATGACTCTGGCTGTCATCCTGAAGACTAGGTGGAGACGGCGGTGGAGGTGGTGGCGGTGGGAACTGGCCCTCATTGCGATCAGCCCGCATCTCCTCCAACATGACCCTCATCATGGTCATGTTTGCTAGTCTACTTGCCTCAAGGACATTCTCTGTGGCCTTCTGATTCGCCTCTCGAACGGCGTCCATCATTGCCATATTGGCCAATCTAGTAGCCTGCTGATCGGCTAATCTAGCCGCCTGCATCTCAGCCAATGCAGTCAGGACAGGATCCGGTTGATCCACGTTCGTCTCGCGGCTTCTCCTAGGATTTACCATGACTCTGCACAAGTTACACAAGGAATGAGTTGATCAGGCCCACGCAATGTGGTCACACATGCATTATCATATCAAAACCCAATAGAGGAAACACACAAAACAAACTCGCGACAAACAATCCTAAGTTATTGCAATACATACAGGCTTTTCCCTAGGAAGTGCTCTGATACCATAAAATGTAACACCTCATGTATACCCGGTTTGTTAACATGTCATCGTATTAAGTCACACTTAATTAAAAATGCGGAATATCTTTTTCTTTTCAATTATGACGTCATTATACTTAGCCAACTTGATTACTTAATCAATTTCATGAAAAACATCGCCTGTATGTAAATTACAAAAGACGGCTAACTGAAATACCTCATAAATAAATAAGTGAGTATCTAAGTCACGGATCTACAACACGTAGTCCGGACATAATCCTGATACAATTATACAATACGAATAAACTGAAAACATAAAGTCAAGTCAAGGTGGCATGGACAATCCCCATGCTCACCAAATAGCAACATAATCAACAGAGTCTCAGCTCAAAAATCCATAACATGAAACTAATAGCATAACAGCAACAAATATCATCCAGCATCCAAAGATAAACAGCATAGGCAGAAATATCAGCTAAGCTCTGGCCTCCTGTCGCTAGAGGTCTCAACCCCGGGGTTACCTGAACCTGAAATAAGCTCCCCAAACGTGGGGTGAGATCTCTAAACAGAAATCTCAGTAAGACAAGGGGTCCTGAAGGATCTTCCACCCCAAGCTCACTTACATGTGCAATATAAGTTCAAAAATAGTTTAACGATATAAGTTCCAAAATAGTGCAATGCAGTAGATAATCATGTCATGTGTGTTATAACTAATCTACTGGCCAGAGAAATGCAGGAATATGTCTATTACCCACACTAGTGCAAGACACCACTTGCACCCACCCACAGTGTCACCGTCTTGTATGAAACCACATACTCAGACTTACCGTCTAAGTGGAACAACACATACATATTAAAAGTCATTGCACATAAAGCTCAACAACATTTTCATTTATCAAAGCATGTAAACACCTCATGCATATAAACCATTCCCCCATGGGGTATGGTGGAACCAAACAATGGCTAAACCGATGACACGAAAGCTTACCTTGCAAGCTAGCTATCCAAGCCAAGAGTCCACACAAGCTCAAGGTCCACACACAGCAGAATCACAATCTGTTTTGGACCAGGAATCATATCAAAAATCATACTTAACAAGTATAAGACACAAGGACAACGTCTTTCCTTTACATTTCATGTCTTAAGGCTTCTCACAAAGCCACAAGCCCTTAATCACTTGATTCTGACTTAGTTCAATTATTAAAGAAGTCCCACTTCATCAATCTAGGGTCCACAAACCCATAACAGCCTTCTGTATGAACAGTGTAGCTACTGTTCTTCGAAAACCCAGAATATCAGGATATTTGTCGGGGCCATATCCAGATACCAATATCCGGATATCATATCCGGATATTTCGCGACAGAATGCATATTCTGCATTTCGCGAAGATATCCATTAAAGGTTGTGTTTTTAACACTTTTAAACGTCCAAGAACCCATTTTTAAGCATCTAAAGGTTCAAATACGTGTTGGTTACTTGTTCAACTCGTTAGACATGGCAAGACTCCACTTTTACCCATTAAAACTCATGATCAAAGTGATGGTGCTTACCCAAAGGCTTCAAAACAGAACCACAAGTGCTAAATGAGCTCACTTGCTGCTCCCAACTTCAAGCTAGACAGAACCCACAAAAATGATGATCAAGAGAGGTTCTTTCACACCAAAGATCACTCCTTGGAGCTCACAATACTAGAATAAGAGCTCCCTCAACAAAGATCAAGAACACAGCCCTCTAAACCCCTCAAAACAGACACCCAAACTCAGCGACAAGGTCAGCAACACACTCCCAATGTAACTTTCACTCACACCAAGTGTTTAGGAGAAGATTTCATGAAGAAAATGGCTCCTAGGCTCAAGAAATGGGGAAGGGAAGGCAATGGAACAGTAAGAGGAGTTGGTCAGCCTCCAAGGTTCACGCAGCAACTGAAATAAGCCTAGGGTTTTGTGCAAAATGAGTATATATAAGCGATTTAAGTTAAAACACACAATATTAGCACTAATAGCTACGCTTATCAATTTAATCCCAAACATAGGATTCTGAACCTACTCATTTTTCTAAGATTTATCATATTTTTATTTTATTTTTCGCAGCACCTTTTCGGTATGCGCTTTTCCATAGCCAGTATCAGTTCTGGCATCAGTTCTCATTATTTTAAGTTGAAACTTATTTTACAAGTCCCACATATTATTCTAGTGACATATACACACTTTTCATAACTTTTCGGGATACTTCATCGGTACGCATTTATACCGAGTAGCAGAATCGGTATCTGCACTTTTCGTCAGAAAAACGACTTTCAGCATTATTAATCACTTACCAATATTATGTAGGCCTTATCATAATTATTAGGGTCAATTATGGGATTATTTCCTAATTTATCACAATTAATTAATTGACTTCCTTAATTAACGGTGCGGGTTCTTACAAAAGTATTCGGATACTTTCTGGAGACATTGAGTATTCGAATACTCATCGATGAGTATTTGAATACCTCCTGCAGATTTAGTCTTAAATTACTTAAAATGAGTTGGAAAACCTTAATCACTTAATGGAACCTTGGGCTTTGAATAATAATGATTATTTCTCTTATAAACAGACTGTGATTGTGTTGTTTGATGATATTGAGCTTGTGTGGACTTGGCTTGGATTGTTAGCTTACGAGGTAAGTTTTCGTGTCCTCGGTTTAGCCATTGTTGGTTCCACCATACCCCATGGGGGAATGGTTTATATGCATGATGTGTTTTTATGTATTGACTTTGAAATGTTGTTGAGTTGTATGTGCAAGTGCCTTATGATATGCATGTGTTGTTCCACCTAGACGGTAAGCCTGAGTATGTAGGAGACATACAATAGGGTGACTCTGTGGGTGGGTGCAAGTGGTGTCTTACACTGATTGTAGGTAATAGACTTATGTAAACCCTGCATTTCTCTGGCCAGTAGAATAGTTGACACAAATGACATGATTATTCTGCTGCATTGCACTGATTTTGGAACTTATATTGTTTTGCTGCTTTTAGAACTTATATTGCACATGTAAGTGAGCTTGCGGTGGATAAATCCTTGAGGACCTCTTGTCTTACTGAAATTTCTGTTTAGAGATCTCACCCAACGTTTGGAGCACAATTTTCAGGTTCAGGTAACTCGGGGGTTGATACCTCGGGCGGCAAGAGGCCGGAGCTAAGTTGAGATATATACTGTTATTGATTATATGCTTGGATGCTGGCATGTTCCTTATTTATTATCATGTTGTTTGGTTTGCGACTCTGTTGGGCTTTGTTGCCTTATTTAGTGAGCATGGGGGTTGTCCATGCCACATTGATTGGCTATGATTTATTTTAGTATTGAGTTGTATAATTGTATCAGGATTATGGTCCGGGCTACGTGTTGTAGTTCCGTGACTTAGATACTCACATTTATTTATATTATGAGGTTATTCAGTGCAGATAGATGTTTATTTTCAATTACATACAGGCAATGTTTTATGAAAAAAGATTAAGTAATCAACTTAGTTAATGTCGATGACGTCATAATTGAAAAAAAAAAGTTAATTCCGCATTTTAATTAAGCGTAGCTTAATACGATGATATGATAACAAACCGGGTATACACAGGGTGTTACACATATCATCTACATAAACCAAAAGGCATGTGAAAACATCACCATCTACTTTGGTAAATAGAGAATGATCAGCACTTGATTGAGTGAAACCAAGGTTGCGAAGTTCCAAGGTCAGCTTTGCATTCCATTTCCTGCTGGCTTGTTTTAGTCCATATAAGGACTTCTGCAACTTGCAAACAGGTTCTTTTTGGTTGATATAATGCCTTCAGGAATTTTCATATAGACCTCCTCCGACAAATCCCCATGAAGGAAAGCATTATTGATATCAATTTGCTCAAGAAACCACTAGCAACAGCAACCGAAAGTAATAATCTGACTGTGGTGAGTTTGGCCACTGGAGAAAAGGTCTCAAAATAATTTACCCCTTCCATTTGGTTGTAGCCCTTGGCAACCAAACAAGCTTTATGCTTAGCAACAGTGCCATCAGGGTTATGCTTGACCTTGTATACCCACTTACAGCCAATTGGATGCTTGTCCTTGGGAAGATCAATAATAGAACAGGTCTGGTTGCGGTTGAGAGCATCAAACTCTTCATTCATTGCCAAAATCCATTCCTTGAATTTGACAGCTTGGTTGTAATTTCGTGGTTCAACAAAGGAACTCAGATTGTGACAAAAAGAGGTATAGGAAGAGGAACACTTGTTATATGAAACAATAGAAGATAAAGGATGAGGTGAGGATAAGTGTTTACCTGGAGAAGATTTATTTTCAGCTGAAACTGTGGAGAGATTGCGTTGGAAATCAGTTAAATGCCTTGGCTGCATCCTCACTCTAGTTGATCTTCGAAGAACAGTGGGTTGGTCTGGTATGAAGTCAACATTATAGTCAGATTGTAATGGAGCAGGTTGGACCTCAATTAAGGGTGAAGTGACAGATGGATTGGGTTGAGGATTAGGTAGTGGTAAGTCATATATGGTAGGTATTGAGGTGAGTAGGACTGTAGGTGCAGTTTCAGATCTTGAATAGTCACACTTTTGATCATCAAGAAAAGGAAAATTCCTCTCATAGAATATAACATGCCTTGAAATAAAAATTTCTTTTGACTCTAGGTCATACAAGACATAACCCTTGGTCCCATTTTTGTGACCCAAATACACACATTTTCGGGCTCTAGCATCAAATTTTATACGATGTGCTTGGAGAGTGGAAGCAAAAGAAAGACATCCAAAGGCCTTAAGATGGATTAAAACAGGTGGTTCCTTGAATAATAGCTTATATGGGGACTTGTCATGTAAGACTGGAGAGTTAAGTCTGTTAATAATATGGATAGCATGTTGAATGCAGTAGCGCCACAAATTTTTTGGGATATTTCCTTGGAAAAGTAATGCCCTTGCTATGTTTAATATATGTTGATGCTTTCTCTCCACAACACCATTTTTTGTGGAGATTCAACACAAGAAGTTTGATGCAAAATCCCTTTTTGAGCAAAGAAATCTGACATCAAAAACTTAGGACCATTGTCACTACGAAATGTCTTAATGGTTACACCAAATTGATTTTTTATTAGTGTGACAAAATCTCGGATGTGGGTTCTAGTTTCAGATTTTAACTTCATCATGATACCCCATGTGAACCGTGTGTGATCATCAACAATGGTCAAAAGATATTTATGGCCATGAATTGAGGAAATGGAATAAGGACCCCAAATGTCAATATGAACTAAATCAAAGGCTTTATCACTAACAGTAGAACTTGAAGGAAAGGGCAATTTCTTTTGTTTAGCATAATGGCATATATCACAAGGATTATCAACATTCTTACAAGAGATGAATGGAAACTGAGTCATCATTGACTTTATTACAGAGGAAGAGCAATGGCCTAATCTTAAATGCCACTAATCAATAAGACAAGGTTTAACAGATACTGTATTGGTGAGTTTTCTATCTTGTAAAGATGTTGTCTTCAAATTATGAACTTGAGTAAGGATGTACAACCCTCCAACTAGCTCAGCTGAACCAATCATCTCCATTGAAGGGTGTTGCTGAATGGTGCAAGTAAGTGGCTGAAAAGTGAGACAACAGTTAGTGTCTTTGGCTAGCTTGGTAACTGATATCAGGTTAACATTGAAATTCTCAACATAAAGAACATCTGACAAAGTCAGTTTTTGGGAAAGTATGACAGTTCCTGAGTAATAAGAATAAACCTAGTTCCCATTTGGCAAGGATATAGCTACAGGCTCAATCTTTTTAGGAAGAATCAAATTTGCAAAGGAGTGAGTAATGTGGTCAGTGGCTCCTGTGTCCAGGATCCACTGAACCATATTATTACCTGAAGATGAGCCTGAGTTGTGTTCATTAATTGCCTTGACCTTGGCTTCAACATTGAGTGCCTTGGTTTGCACTAGGTTGCTAGCATGAGAAGGTGTCTGTGGTTGATGCTGTACAGATTGGTACTGCATGGATTGATGTATCATCTCCATAATAGCATTATATTGATCCTTAGTAAAAAAAGATTATTTTCTTGAAGAGGACCAACATTACTAACATCAGCATATGAATGCATTTCTTCAAGAGGACCAGTGGTAATCGAGTTTGCCTTATGTGCACCTTTAACTCTGTATCCAAGTGGATACCCATGCTTCTCAAAGCATGTGTCCACAGTATGATTCGTCTTTTCACAGTGAGTACACAAACGAGGAGAGAAGGATCTGCCATGGCCACTATTATAACCACGTCCTCTGCCTCTAATATTAGAACGTCCCCTTCCTTATTGTTGTTCTATAGAACTAAAAAACACCTTTGAAGTTCTATCTGCAGAACCAGGCACAACATTCTCCAAGTGCATCTATCTCTCTTGCTGAGTAATCAAGGAGAAGACACGATTTATTGAAGGTAGGGGATCCATTAACATAATTTGGGATCTTACATGAGAAAATTGCTCATTAAGTCCCTTGAGAAATCGGATGGAATAATCTCTGTCTCTGATACTTTTTACTTGAGAAGAGATTGAACAACAAGGCCTAACACACTTACAAGTAGGTGTTGGCTGCAAGGATTCTAACTCATCCCATAGAATTTTGTGTTGAGTGTAGAAATTTGAAACTGAATTTTCTCCTTGATGCAGACGAAAAATTTCATCATGCAAATCAGAAATCCTGAAAATGTCAAACAGAGAAAACCTCTCTTTGAGGTCCTTCCATACATCTACAGCACGATCCATCCATAGAATCGACTGTGAAATAGAGTTAGTAATGGATCGATGCAACCATGAAAGAACCATGGTATTGCATCTCTCCCAGGCAGCATACCTTCGATCTATCAGATCTGGCACTGAGATGGAGTCATTGACGAACTGAAGCTTATTCTTGGAGATCAAAGCCATCGTCATTGCTCTGGCCCATCCATGCTAGTTCCTTCCATTCATGAGCGTAGATACTAACACAAGGGATGGATATCTCTTTTGCGTGGAGGTAGTAAACACTGCTTGGATCTGAAAAATTTTCTGATGCATGCACCACATCTACATTCACAGCTGCATGCGTAGCATTTGAACCATTTTCTTCATTACTTTGGGGAGAGCTCTAATCCGCCATGGTTGCTTCTCTGTGGCTATCAGAAAAAGAACCAAAGGTCTCAAGGTAGAATCACTGGGACAAGAAGGAGAAGATAGCGCGAAGGAAAATGGCGAATATCAGAGCTCTTGGAGCTGTGATACCATAACAGAATAAGAGAATACTAATGATCTCATTGCACAATGAAAAGAAAACGAAAGTCTGATTACAGAAAGAAAACACATCAACTTATATATGAGCTGCATTACAAAGAGTAACCCAAAAACTAATCAAGCTATTACTAACTAAACTTGACAGCTAAGCTAACAGCAGTTAACTAAGTAACAAACTTACAACTAACTAAGTAACCGTGAGATTAATTACAAAGGTAATAATTTGATTCAGATCTATTTAAATAAATAGATATAACAATAATAATTGCCTAACATTTTGATTCGTAAATGGGGTAAAATGTTAGTTAAGGCCTAGCTCCACTTTAGGCCCAGCTTTTGCTGTTTTTATACAATCCTTGTATATCGTTACTTTTAACCATTTTACCTTTTTTAAAATCAAAGATATTTAATAAAAGGAGTAAAAAGTTGATTTTACCCCAAGTTAAGACCTTTCTTCTTCCTCTACGAGCCATTTCTGCTTCCTCTGCCAGCCTGACGCTGCAATTTACCTGCAATTCAGCTGCAAAAACAACTGCAATCGCCATTCCACTAACCACCGCCATAACGTTGGCATTTAGAGCAACAGAGGTCTAATCGTGTCCGACACTTCCCGACACTCTTCGACACTCCAACACGCGTTGTAAAAACTCAAAATGATTCGAAGGTGACATTGCGTTGCATTTTTAGTTCCAACTATTAAATTTGTTGGATTAAGATTACCATTTTATTGAATTTAATATAAATATTTGAGATATCTTATGTTTCTTTGCAAAATTAATGGATATTATATTTTTTTGTTAAATTATTGAATATTAAATATAATATATACTACATAAATTATTTAATATCAAAACGTGTCCTAACATATCAAAATCTAACATTTTTTAGAATTAACGTGTTGAAATGTTGTGGTGTCATATCACATGTCACATGTCGGTATCGATACTACATAGATCCTCAGTATAATTATAAATACAAGGTAGCGGAGACCGGAATCTTCAAAAGTAGGATGGATGCTCCTCACATTCTTCAACACAATGCAAAGTGGAAACAAAATTTAAGCTAAATATACAAAAATTACAATTTTGACCTAATATCATTGCTCTTTTTTTTTAAGGACCCCACTATGTTGATGAGTTCCCAGCCTAAGTATTACAAAATTGACAAGTTTTCTATAATGTATGAGATAACAAACAGATACTACAAAGACTCTGGACTAGTGGATGGTCTGATTCTTGCCGGCATTCCAATACATTGTTTCAACTGTGTCCCAGACCCATATTTCCATGATTTGCTGGGAGTTATAGACATTTTGTTCAAGTCAGGGTCGAAATCAAGACCTTCTACGCTTACTATCATATCATCATCAATCATATCCTTTGCATTCCTGTCAACAAAATCATCATCCGATACATCACTGCCACTATCACTGACTTCATCATTGTCATCACAATCATATGTAGTTCTGATCTTCGACCAGCGGGCAAAATGTGGCCTTATGTAGCTGTAGACAGTCAAGATAGACAATGGAGTGGAGAACAAAAGTTAGATCAGCACACAATTCAAGGGAAAATGTTCTGTCGAATATAAAAATTTTCAGTGATATCTCTTCATATCCAGAAGCCTAAGGTTACAAACCTTTCGCTTTTCTTCAATAAACATGGATCAAATGGGAAGAACGTGTCAAGTCTATCCATCCCACCAAAAGCCATGGAAAGATCAGACTCGAGCAAATCATCGAAAACAAATGACTCTGATGCCATGAAAAGATGAGCAGCCTTAGCCTGTCTAAGAAATTCCCCTACTACAGTAGGCAAACACACCTGTTGGAAAGTCAGAAGGACATGAGTACTGTCTAATCATTTTATCAACAAAAACCTACAATTAAACATGTTGTGTACTCCAAAAACCATGAAAGCTTTCTAAAAAGTTCCTTACATTCAAGGCATTCAATTTATGTTTCAAGATTGGTTCTATGGGCATATTCAGAAGCTGTAATTTGAGCCTTGGAACGTCCATCAATGATCTCATGCGAAAACACAGAACATACATAATGGCCTGCTCACCAAAACAAACATAATGAACAAAAAAAAATAAAAATTCCAAAAATAAAAATAAAAATATAGCAGCTTCAACATGAAACATAGCTATAGCAGTTGATGGCAATAGCGGAGATGTTTCCACCAGGTTAAAGACATTTAGAAGGCAGCAAAACCAATTGACTATATTCATGACATAGTCAATGAAAAATCAGCCAATATAAATATTGACGTGGGAGAAGAGACATCAGAGTCAAAAGCCCACACTAAACTACATGTTAAATTAACAGGAAGTTCGCAAGTGGTTGCATTCCCTTGACTGAGTTATAAAGACATCATATTTGCAGTTCCCCTTCCCCACCACCTTATATCCTTAAAAAGGTAAAAAGATGTCAATGCACTTGCCTGGCACCCAGAATAAAAAACTTTATGTGCTCGTGGATTCATATCAAAATCATGCAACTTACAATAGTCAAAACACCAATCCACCAATCTGAAACCACAACAAAATATAATCAGATCAATTTATTTACTTTATTACAAAACAGAAAAATCAATTTGGTCATGATGGACAGAGGAAAATCAATATGTTTCCAAACCTTTGTATGATGCTAGCAACAAGTGCAGTTGAAAGAAACTTTGCACGGGACAAATAACTACCAAGATAAGCAACAGCACTCATCCTGGAACAAATGAAGACAATTACAAACGTCATAAGTTACATTTGAAAATATACATCATCACATGCACCCCATTACAGCTTCCACAAGTTTCGTTAACAGAAAAAAGCATTTCAAGATAATGTGGTGCAGAGCCCATTTTACAAAGCAATTAAATTGCAGCTGGTAAGACCCCCATTTTGAGAGAGCAGACACATCAAGCCGTATAACAGGATAATTGAAACTTAATAGTTGTTATCAGTCTAGTAGCTGCTGCATTAAGCAAGGACAAATGGTTGATTATGGCTACTGTAATCATTGATTATCAAGTTAAAGAGTTTATCAAATGAAAGCATGTACTAAGAGAGTAAAATTAATACTGCCAAATTTCACAGCAGCATACATAACTCCCATTTCACCTGTAGAATTCATCATTTGGTCTTGACAACGAGGTGAATTTTAATTTTAAACACAACAATGCAAATCAAAATTACCTAGTAATAGGGGGATCAACATCACAAACAAACATCTCCACAAGAGCCATGGCAAACTTCACACCGCACCCTTCGGGATCCAGTGCACAGGCATAGAACATCACAAACTGCAACGAAATAAAGACAGTGGCAATACATTTCACAGAAATAGTACCAACAAGAAACATAACACAAGCGAGCAAGAAACAGTAAAAACTGAGGAAAGAACAGTACCTGGCTAAACTTTGACTTGTACGCATTCAATACAGTTCTCTTAAATGATGTTAGTAGAACATTGAAGACCTAATCAAAGAATTTAATTAACACAATTAACTATATCCCAAAGTCATCTCATGCAATGATCAAATATATCCAATATGTTGCGTGTATTTGCCCATGCACAACAGTGTGTGGTTATATATATATATAGGAATACCTCGGCCAAACGGCCACTGCTTTGACAGGATTCAAGATGCAAAAAAGTCAGCTCCATTAGGCTATCTAATTTCTCAACAACCATGTTGCCTTGTAAATTTTTCCTATTTAAAAGCTCTGCAGGAGGCTGAAAAATGAAGAACAGAAACCATGAGATGACATACCAGTCACGGAAAATTCAAGTAGACAACTCAAAATATAGAAAACACCCTTTCACTAGAAAAATATTGATCAGTACTAAGGATCATGTTTTATCCTTCTAAAAAGAAGTAAAGCTCAAGATTTTACTGTTGATGAGAAAATCAAAGAACTGGCTCTCTAAATCTTTAGTATGTTATACGGCTTTTTATTTCAATTTAAATCTGTTGATTGATGGAGAAAACCACAGTTATTCTTTTTTTGGTGTCCATTCTTCCTTCTGTGCTTACCAGTTTTATTTGCTTTTGCCATTCTACTTCTAACATGACTTGTGGACACTTTCAGTCAATCTACACAGTTGTCATGCAAATGCTACAACCATGACACAGACACTTTCAGCCACTATTTGTTTCTGCCACACCAACATGCAAATGCAAGCATGACACATGACACTTTCAGCCATTACATTTGTTTTTGCCCTTCAAACTAATAATTCACTGAACTATCACTTGAAATGTTTTGTATTCATTATGAAGTAGTGAAATTATATGGTAAACTATTGCAAAATAGTAAAATATTTTAGAATTTCTTTTCTACCATCTTTTTTCAGTGAAGCAGGCACTTCAAAATTAACGAGTAAAACTCAAGAATTTACTGTTGATGAGAAATCAAAGAACTGGCTCTCCAAAATCTGTAGTATGTTATACAACTTACTTTTTTTTTTTATATACAATCCAGGGCAAAGCCCCAATGTTATACAACTTTTTATTTCAATTTAATTTTGTCTACTGATCGAGAAAACCGGTCATTCTTTTTTTGGGGTCCATTCTTCCTTCTTTGCTTACCAGTTTTATTTGCTTTTGCCATACTACTTCTAACATGACTTGTGGACACTTTCAGTCACTCTACACAGTTATGCAAATGCTACAATCATGACACAGACACTTTCAGCCCCTATTTGTTTCTGCCACACCAACATGCAAATGCAAGCACATTACATTTGTTTTTGCCCTTCAAACTAATAATTCACTAAACTATCACTTAAAATACGTTTTGTATTCATAAATTTATTTATTTATTTTATATTTTTGAATACTCAAATGTACATAAAAATAGAATACAAATATAATTATTTATAATATTTCATTTATGTTACGAATACTTATATTAATAATAATATTACAATTTCCACTATGTTATTATACCATCTATACCATCTATTAATTTCTAAGAAATACATAATTCTTTTATGAATTAAATGAATTATAGATATGAATTAATAATCATATTCATAAATGAGTAATACTAAAAAATAAATAAGACCCCTGGAATATCCTTTTTTGATTTGAAGTGAAATTATATGGTAAACTATTGCAAAATAGTTCAATATTTTAGAATTTCTTTTTTAATATCTACTCCTTTTTTCAGTGAAGCAGGCACTTCAAATTTAACGAGTAAAGCTCAAGATTTTCCTGTTGATGAGAAATCAAAAAACTGGCTCTCCCAAAACTGTAGTATGTTATACAACTTTTTTTTTTGGATACAGTTATACAACATTTTATTTCAATTTAATTCTGCTGATTAGTTCTATTTGCTTTTGCCATACTACTTCTAAAATAACTTGTGGACACTTTAAGTCATTCTACACAGTTGTCATGCAAATTATACAATCATGACACAGACAGTTTCAGCCACTATTTGTTTCTGCCACACCAACATGCAAATGCAAGAATGACACGACACTTTCAGCCATTACATTTGATTTTGCCCTTCAGACTAATAATTCACTGAACTATCACTTAAAATATGTTTTGTATTTGTTAGAATATTAGATATGATATGATTAGATATAATTAGATATGATTAGATATGATTAGATATGATTGGATTCCGTCTTATCCGTAAATATTCTGACTGTATTCTGACTGTATTAGGATTAGGTTTGGGCCTTTCACTTAAGCCAATTAGGGTCTCTATATATTGTAACTCTCTGACACAGATCAATACACAACATATTATTTTATATTCAAGTTGGTATCAGAGCTCTTTCGTTCTGGGAACCCTCGCTTCCGCTTAGAAACCTTGTTTTTTGCTTTAAAACCTAAGCCCACTGCTTAGGAGTCCTCTTTCTTGCCGTGCGTCCTTCCGGCAAGCCTTCTAGGGCTGTAAACAGCCTCTGAGTGATTTTTCCAAACGCGTCAGCACCTCCGACGGCCACCGGAACCACCGTCCGCCGTCAGAATCACTGTTCAGGCAACCGGAGACTTTTTCCGGCAACTTTTCCGACCAAACTTCACGCGATCAGGACCCTCTCTTCCCGGCGACCAGGTCTGTGGTGGTCCGGTCAGCAACGCATCTCCCACGCGCCAACTGTCTTCTCTGCGCGTGGGCTTCACGCGCCACCTTCTGCCAGCGCGTGAGCACTATTCCGGCGGCTTTTTCCGGCCGGTCTTGGACAGAGAAGCTCGCCTTCTCCTCTCCTTTCTGGATCTATGATTGTTTCTCTGTGGGTCTGACCTTAGACGCGTGGTTCTTCTTGATTGGATATCGTTTGCCTTCGTTTACGGCTTTTATATTTTATCTTTAAATGGCAGCAGCATCTCCTGATCTCTCGGAGGTTAACTCTCCTTCTATTGTTGCAAATATAGCTCAGTCAGACAATGCATCATTTGGTTCAGGTTCGGACTATGCTGCACTCCAAACCCCTCTCAGGAAGGCTTCTCCTCAGTCTCAGCCTTATACTGGTAATCCCGTTGCTTTTGTTTCTCATTCTACATCACTTGGCACTTGGATATTTGACTCCGGTGCTACCGATCATCTCTGTGGTAATAAGGAACTCTTTACATCTCTTACTTATTCTGATCATTTACCGTCTTTTACCCTTGCGGATGGAACCAAAGCCCCAGTTCGTGGGATTGGACAAGCTCGTCCGACCTCTACCTTGGCCCTGACATCTGTCTATTACATTCCTGGCATCCCTTATAACTTAATTTCTATTAGTAAGTTGATCCACTCCCTCACTTGCCCATTACTTTCTCTAACCATTCTGTTTCTGTGCAGGATCCGGGTACGGGGAAAATGATTGGAGTAGGTCGTGAGTCACGGGGGCTTTATTATCTGGATGTGCCTCGTCCTTCAGTAGCATGCTCTCTCACAGAATCTCCACAACTTATCCACAGTCGCCTTGGTCATCCAAGTCTTTCAAAGTTGCAGAAAATGGTTCCTCTTTTGTCCGGTCTTCAGTCTTTAGATTGTGTGTCATGTCAACAAGGGAAGCATGCACGCTCCTCTTTTGCCAGTCGAGTCAATAAACGAGTTGATGCCCCTTTCTCTCTTGTTCATTCAGATATCTGGGGTCCAAGTCGTACCTTGTCTGTCTTAGGTTTTCGGTATTTCGTTACCTTTATTGATGATTTTTCCCGTTGCACTTGGACCTATTTAATGAAAAATCGTTCCGAGTTATTTTGATAGGGCAAATGACTGCTTCCACAGCCTTGTAAACATATGTACAGGCTCTGACTAAATTACACTACCAGTACACCAACCTATAATTAACTAATACTTATTTTTCAACTAAACTCAGATCAGCAAACATCCCCTCCCCTTTTGTCCTCCCTCTCCTAAGAAAATACTGACAGATGCAATGCTCACTTCCTGCTTAGCATATGACATACAAGCAGTTAATTACCTGGATTCAACGTGTGAAGTTTCGCCACTTCACAAAGCTGCTCAACCTTAACCATGGCCTGATCAAGCCGAGCCAGAGTACCACTCAGCTCGGCATATTAGCCTGAAACAGGCAAAGACCAGAATAAGGCCCTCTGAATTTTGATAGGGCAAATGGCTGCTTCCACAGCCTTGTAAACATATGTACAGGCTCTGACTAAATTACACTACCAGTACACCAACCTATAATTAACTAATACTTATTTTTCAACTAAACTCAGATCAGCAAACATCCCCTCCCCTTTTGTCCTCCCTCTCCTAAGAAAATACTGACAGATGCAGCAAAGGAGAAAAGAAAAGGAGGGTGGTCATTTCACAGATCAACAAAGTGTAAATCGAACTAATCAAACTGTAACAGGTCAATTAGAATAGAAAATTCACAGGCAGATTAATGTTCTTTTTCGTGCTATGGCATGTAAGTAAAGCTTATAAGTATAAAAGCATAGGGCTTGAGGAATTATTAAACTTCACACAGCAAAGTT
Source organism: Gastrolobium bilobum (assembly GCF_033153095.1). Taxonomy (NCBI): domain Eukaryota; kingdom Viridiplantae; phylum Streptophyta; class Magnoliopsida; order Fabales; family Fabaceae; genus Gastrolobium; species Gastrolobium bilobum. The sequence continues at coordinate 68,398 of NW_026895327.1, read as the reverse complement.
GCAACAGACAGAATCATCCACAGCTTCACAACCCATCCACTGCCAGCTTCTCTAGCAAGCACATTTTGCAAATGCAGGCATTGGCAAACCAGAATGATGCCTGTTCCATTTCCCTTCCAAAATAATGGATTCGCAATAGCCGAGAGATATCAATTAAGTATAGGCAGTCAAGTTTCTACAACTAATAGAAGTTGATATTGCAACAGCAAATTATGCTGACATCAGGAATTGGTGATTAGTAGTGTTTTATGCAAGTTAATAACAAAATAGGGATTGGCTAACTTCATTTTGTTTATCCAATCCCATACTCTCAAGTCTCAACCATCCCAATCCGTACCATCTCCCATCCTTGGGAAATTGCTACTCATCCTCAAATGGAGATTTGAAGATTATGGAATTTCAAGGCCACTATAATGACCACACTTCAGCTTTAACATTTATCATTTCATGAAACAATGTATTAGAAGCGAAACATAGATTAAAATGATATCACTTCAGAACACACAGAAAATGCATAAATGACAATACACCACACAAGCCCTGTCAAGCCGAGTTATCAATAGAGCAAAACAAAAAATTAAATTTAGTTTATTTTTTGAGCTGTCCAAGCAGGCTTAGCTCGGATGGACTTAAACTGAATCTCAATGCAATGGAGCACCTTCTTGATCTTCAACACATCATTTTATTATAAGACTACAACATGAACTTTAAATAAATTATATCGACCATACCTTGTCATCATATTTCTCATCCCCATCTGCAAATTCAGCAACGTCATCTAACTCCATTTCAAATATGCCCTTGGCATCTTCCTGCAAGATGCCATCCCATCCAATTTGCACCTACAACCAGGTCAAATAGAATTAATTTAATGGACAAAAAATGCACCAAATTTGCTTTGATGGAAAAAATTAAGGGAGGCTTAACCAACTTACATCCAACTCTATCAACCTATCAACAAGTGCAGGCAGCATCGTACCACTGACAATTTCACCAATTGCACCACCCTCCAGCCGTAACATATTCTCCACATACATGACAATCACCTACAAGCAACAAAAAAGCAAGTTAACCTTCATGAAAAGGATTACAGCTAAAAAATAGTTTCTCTGTGTTAATGTAAAGAACCAATTCAACCCAAAAACTTAAGCTGCTAAGTGATATTATATATTTCTAACACGCCCCCTCACAGAAGAGCCCACTGGGCTTGAAGGGTGGACAATGCATAGTCTCATCCTACCAGTGCTAAGAAAGTCCACAATAATTAATTATTTTTATTAAGAGAATGGAGGTGGTGAGGATTGAACTCGTGACCATTTGGTCACGAATGCTCTGATACCATGTAAAGAACCAATTCAACCCAAAAGCTTAAACCGTTAGGTGAGGTTATATTAATGATTTTATATATCTCTAGTAGTTAAGTTGACAAAGCTAGACAAAAACAAAAAACTAAAAAGCAGAAGCTATCTCCATATCAATATATTACTAAGTTTCATCATAGCATTTTGAAATCAAAATGCATACTACAAAAGTAAAAAAATGACCAACATACGTTGCCCAAGGAAATGTAGTCTTAACAGATCCTGCAAAATGAATGCTGCAAAAGTAAATAATGCACCTACATTCAATTTCTAATGAAGATATCCATACAACCATAAAAAGGGAAAATCTGGACAGTTCGCATGCTGAATTTAAAAATCGGCGAGCAAAGAAGGTACATGACAGCTAACATCAAGATAATTGAAATGTCATGACACGTCATCACATTAAACACAACAAATTCATAAATCGTAGTAGTATCTAGCAGAAACAGTTGCTTGAACTCTAACTGCAAGTACAGATTGAACGTACAGGTTCTTTACTGAAGACACTCGGCATTCGCTGGACAACTATTGGAGATAGTCGCAAGGGGGCAAGGGGCACTAAATCAGCTAAGTCTTTCAAAGCAGCATGCACCCGGGATAGAACTTTATTCTTCCTGTCAATTCCATTCTCCTGTTTATTAGGTGGCACAAAATTTTCCACAAGAATCTCCAAACACCAATCGATATATTTTCCATTGGAAGCGGCCTGCAGAAAAATACATACGGTTCAAACTTTATAAAAATTTACAAACGACTCTATAATTACAAGATTCAAGGGTGATATAAAAAAAATAATGTACCAAAGATATGATGAGTTCAAGCAGTGCATCCATAACATCAGTTCCATAATCCCACAAGCTCATACTTGAAACCTGGACGAACAATTTTACCAGGATCATTGACATCCATAAATTACCTTGCATGGAGGAATAAATTGAAAGTCCCAAACACAGCATGAAGAGCCAACGTAAAAGAAACTTACTGCGGAAAGAAGAGATTCATGATGAACAGAATCTATATAGGACACTGCTCCAGAAAGAGCCTTCAGAGTTGTCTGGAAACATAAAATAAAACAGAATAAAGTGTGGTCAGTACGCTTGAGCCCAAAATACACAAAATTTCATGTTGTTATGAACTTGAACTCAAGAACCTACCACCAACAAAGCAACCTCATCAAGATTAAGGTTCTTCTTAAGGTTCTTCTTAAGGAACAAATAACCAACAAGCTCATCATAATTTTCTCTATCACCCTGAGCCACAAGAATCAAACCTTTATTTTCTTTAACAAATGAGAGATAAAAATGCTAGCAAGCATGGTGAGCATGAAAATGAACAAAAGTTGTGGCAGTGTCTATAATGGTTTACCAACGTGACTGCAGCAAGAGCATCTCTGACATAATAAATTAACTGCGAATCACTGAAATCAGCATTTTCCATTTCTGGAAATTCTTCCTTGTCACTTACCAGCACCCTTCCCATGCTCTCTTAAAAACCCAAAGAGCAGCCCTTACACACCTACACACACACACAAAGAAAAAAACACGAAGCAAAATTAACAACACTTATTAAGTATAAGTGAAATACCAATTAAGCTAATATTGACAAACGTTACAATCCAGCAAAACACGAACACAAGTTAATCGGATAACATTTACAGAGTAATGAAGTAACTAAAAAATATAAATAAACAAAAAAAAAATTAAACCTAAAAGAGTATCAAGTTTACATGTGACGGGAGAAAGAATATCAAGCTTCACAAACATATAACCATAACCCACTGATGCCATTGAAAAACAGAATGCAAAGGCAATTGTAACAATCACATAGCAAATCATTGTTTGGCAAGAAATTATATCAACATTCAACCCACATACTCGTCACCATACATCCCCGCAAATCAATCAATTCAGCAAACCAATAAAGTAGATTTCATTCATCCAAACCAGTCCAATTCAAGCTATTCAAGCAATTAGAGTACAGACGCGCAAATTTTATTCAATTCAAGCAATTAAATTATCGTACTCCAGTGATCAGCGACCAAGTGGGATAAGTCTATTGCTCAACACAAACAATGACACTAAAAGACATAAAAAAAAATTACGACGAATTAAGCATGAAAATATTGTTAAACAAAAGAGAGAGCGAAAGACATGATACTCTGGCTCGAGATCTTCTTACTCGTGTTTTCAGTCTCTCACTATCCGTGCCTCCTTCTCTCTCTCTCTCTATGAACGAAGTTTTACTCTCTGAATGTTTCTCTCTCTCTCTCTGCAGCGCCTAAACTAAGAATGGAAAAGAATGAAGCACGTAATGGCGGTGAGATTGGTGAAAAGCTGTTACTGGGGATAGCCTTGGCTATCGCCGCCTCTTCTTTAAGGAAATGACGACTAAGGAGAAGAGTGAACGATAACCAGGGTTTTGACCTTTAACCAATTGCCAAACTCATAATTTATATACATATCAAACTTTTTTTATTTTTTTTAATTTCAAATCGATGTGAACGATTGTTTGTTAAAGCCCAATTCAACCTGTGAATGGGAAGCCCACTATTTAAGTCCATAAAATTTTGGTCTCGGTTTAAGTGCGTGTTAATATGACTGAAATTTTCCCAATAGATATGCCTGGTTGTTCTGGTTCTATAATTTGCATCGTTAAGCTATATTGGCTGAGCTTGGGCCCAATTGTCTTTTGTGTCTGTATTCTAAAACTGTTTTTAAAAAATAAATAATTAATTAATTAATTATAAGGTTTGATGTTTATCCTTTTAAATAACATAGAATTATGTCATTTTAGGAGAGAAAAAGACACAAGCAATAAAAATTATGGAAAGAAAGTGGATGATTTTTTTTAATTTAAATTTTAAATAAAAAATATTAATGTGTATTTTTCTATATTTTAAAATAGCATAACTCTATATTCTTTAAAAGGATAAATATTTTTTCAAAAATTAAAAAAAAGGTACATTAGGCGTGTGGATGATCCCCTAATGGTGACAATGTTAGAGTTATTAGTTTTGTGGTCATACTTGTCGAGACTCGAGATACCCTTAATCAAAAATGTTATTAGGAATAACATTTTTTTCTTAATAAGAATATTTTATTTTATTTTTGGTAAATCTTAATAAGAATATTTTATGTACAGTGAACATGCCCTTTATTTATTTATTCATTTAGATCATTTTCGTCACGTAAAGTTCCAAAAAATTCCGTTATTGGCTGATGCTATGTTATAATATGACTCATCAAAGCATAAATTGAGCCCAAAATTAAATGGATTTCCTTCCACATGCTGGATTGGGCCCAGCAAATAATCGATCACATTGAAACCAAATAAACCAAACATTTGAGGTTTGAGGGAACTAACCATAACCCTAATAAATAACTATTGATTATAAACTCCTAATGAAGGATTATTGGTGGTAATGGATGCTTTGACTGTCCAAAGACCAATGTGATGTAAAATAAAAGGACATTGGCAATGATGGAAGTAGTGAAATAAAGTATATTTTTTGGAAAAATATTTATTTTTTTAAAGAATAAAATATTGTGCCATTTTTAATAAAATGGTAATGTTTTACTTATTATTTAAATAAAAATATTTTCGTCAATAGTTTTACTTTTCCCTCTTCCTCGTGATGATCCTTTATTGTGTGACAAGTTTCTCCCACCATAAAATACACTTGTTTTATTTAAAATAACATAATATTTTATCATTTAAAAGACAAATTCTTCTAGGCTTTAGCCCTCGTTATGTAACAAAAAAAAATTAAATTTTAACATAATGGGATATTATGATTACTTTTTTCAATACATATTCTATTTATTCAATCAAGATATCAAGAGGAGAGAAAAAAAAAGAGCAACTGTGAAAAATAGACAATTGTGGACCATGATAGAAAGAAGTAGGTGTTTATCGAAAGAAAAAAAAGTAGGTAGAGTAGACATAAAAAAAATTGGCATAACTTCCTTTTTTGGATGTAAACATCCCTTTTTCTAATGTAAAAAAGTGAAGTTTTCATCATCTAAGTCAAAAAATGTGAAAATTATAAATTAACATTCTCTGTGTTCAGTACATGTAAATTGAAATGAATCATTCATCAAAGAAAACTATAAAGTGTCAAACAAAGAGAACATATCAGAGAGTGTGTTGGTCCTAAATGAACTCAGGAAGGGGTGTGTTCTGTCTGAAAGACAGAGATGTCCAACTGGTGGCTGGTATATTTTATGTAGGATCTAGGTGCCCTCTCTCAAGTATCTATGAATGAGATACCCTTGAGGGTAGGCTGATCACTGTGCACAATAATAATCGATATGATCAAGGCGTGGGGTGTGTGCACAGTGACAAGCTAAGAAAGAAGGTTTAGAGAGAGAGAGTGTGTGTACCTTATTGGTTTAACCCTGTATTTATAGATGGGTTACCTGAAGGAGTGTAATTCTGGGCCTCTTAGGAATATTGGGGGCCCAAGTCCAACTGCTTAGCTGTCTGGATAGGATTGTCATCAATAGGAGATTCCCTTCCTTTTGTGTTGTCCTTTATTGGTCCTTCTAGAATACGGGCCTTTGTCAGGTCCATAACAGTTGCCCCCCAGCCCGGTAGTTTGGTTGTACAAGCTGCCGGGATGTAATAGCAATGATCTCTTCATTTTATTTCGCAAGTCTGTTTTCTTTGTCAAAAGTTAGATGTGTTGCTTTCATAGCAATAATTTTGATTTCTTCGAAAGAATTTGAGAATCTAAGGGTATCCCTCTATCTTCTAAGATTATTTATCTCGGCTAGAACCCACGTTCTTGTTATTTTTGCAAGACGGGTTCAAATACCTCGGTTTGATGCCTCGGCTAGAACTCACGTTCTTGCTATTTTTGCAAGACGGGTTCAAATACCTCGACGTTTTGGCCGGGCTAGAACTCGCGATTCTGCCCTTGGGCAAGACGGTTTCAAATACCTCGACGTTTTGGGCCGGGCTAGAACTCACAATCTTGCTCGTTTTGGCAAGACGGGTTCAAATACCTCGACGTTTTGGCCGGGCTAGAACTCGCCATCCTGCCCTTGGGCAAGAAGGGTTCAAATACCTCGACTTGTTTTTCAAGGCTAGAACTCTCAATCCCGCCCTGTGGGCAAGACGGGTTCAAATACCCCGAACAATCTACGGGGCTAGAACGCTCAATCTCACCCTTTGGGCAAGACGGGTTCAAATGCCCCTGCATTGTTGCGAGGCTAGAACTCTCAATCTCGCCCTGTGGGCGAGACGGGTTCAAATACCTCATGTTTGTTTCCGTGGCTAGAACACTCAATCCTACCCTTTGGGTAGGACGGGTTCAAATCCAACAGATTTCCTTACGGGGCTAGAACACTCTATCCTGCCCTTTGGGCTGGACAGGTTCAAATACCTCGTGTCTGTTTCCGCGGCTAGAACACTCAATCCTGCCCTTTGGGCTGGACAGGTTCAAATACCTCGTGTCTGTTTCCGCGGCTAGAACACTCAATCCTGCCCTTTGGGCTGGACAGGTTCAAATACCTCGTGTCTGTTTCCGCGGCTAGAACACTCAATCCTACCCTTTGGGTAGGACGGGTTCATTTCCGCCGGATTGCCTTACGGGGCTAGAACACTCAATCCTACCCTTTGGGTAAGACGGGTTCAATTCCGCCGGATTGCCTTACGGGGCTAGAACACTATATCCTTCCCTTTGGGCTGGACGGGTTCAAATACCCCGGATTCTCTTGCGAGGCTAGAACTCTCGACCCTGCCGTCTTGGCGGGACGGGTTCAGACTCCCCGAATTTGCTTTATTTTGGGTCTTTATGCCAGATTGGGGTGTGACCCTTTCTCTAGGATCCCATCTCTCCAAACTCGTCTTCATTTTTTCGCAGATTGGGGTGATTCTCTTTCTAAGACCACATTTCTCCAAACCTGTCTTCATTCTTTATAAATAAACCATTTATATTCCGGTGGGCCGGTCTTCATTTTGACTCTCTCTTCACAACCTACAAAAGTGAAATGTAAACATTTGATTTCAAGTTTAGGCCGGCAGTATTCGCCTTTTTTCTCGAGCCCGGCTTCTCTTGCATCGGCTCTTCTTTCAGCTTGGCTTCTTTTGCCCAAGTTTTGTATTCATCTAAATGGATTTCCTTACTTGAGTGTATCCAGATTTCTTTCCTTTTTTAAAGGGGATCTCTACACCACCTGTTTAATTATTCCTTACATCACAGCATGAAGAAGATAATTAGCAATAATTTTGGTTCAATCAGCAATCCATGATAATTCAATCAACAAATTATATTTGACCATATGCTATATGATCTGATTGAGCACCCATCCTAAAGCTCCATGCTCCCTCGTTTTCTTGATCTTTATTTATACTCCGTGAACATAGGGAACGTGGCCTCATGGTGAAACCTGATGCTCCTTTTTTTCATGATAATATTTAAATTATCTGCCGGTCTGCTTTTGCCGACATATAAGACTAAACACATGCATAACAATGTTGATCAACTTTCAAAATTATACATTTGCATGTCAATGCCTATGGAATGAGCCATTAAATGCATCATGGCGCAAGGCAATCAGCATTCCAAAAAAGAACTGATAGTGAGATATAGGAGATAACGGATTATGTGGAGACTATAACCTGCTTGGGAAGCCGAGCTCTTTCATCATTGAAGACGCTGGCATCGGAAATACAACTCAGATAACGAGATAATTTCCTTTATGATAATTCTATTGGTTTTGCTTTGGTTTTGCTTTAATTTTGATGAACGAGACAATCAGCAATCTATAACGAGACAATCAGCAATCAGTGCTAATTACCCGTAATCAGCAATTATTTTAATTCAATGTAATAATTGACCAACGACAATCAGTAATTAATAATAATTGATCAGCAATAATTTCATAATAAATACGATATTATTGACATTTTGATTCAATGTAATAATTAATCAGCGACAATTAGTAATTAATAATAATTGATCAGCAATAATTTCATAATAAATACGATATTATTGACATTTTGATTCAATGTAATAATTAATCAGCGACAATCAGTAATTAATAATAATTAACCAACAATAATTTCATAATAAATATGACATTATTGACATTACCGATATTATTCGACATTCTGAATTCAGACTGGTCTTTTTCTCACAGTAACTTTGAATCCACATATCCCGGCTAACAGGAATTGATATCACCGAACTCAGACTTGGCCCAATACGAACTCAAGCTTGTGCACGCAATCATGCTAGCACTAGTCGTTCTCGGCTCAAGGAAAAGATTAGCAAATTCAAAGAAACTCTCATCTTTTGCAGCAGCATTTTTGCAATATCCACCGCTGTTACTAGTATTTATAAGGCTTATGTCTTCGAGGATCTAAACGATGGAAAATGAGATTAATATTATTTGTACGGCCCACCACTTTGCCAAGTGTGTTTTTAATGTCTTGTTGTGGTCATCTCCTCCTCAGACGTCAAACATATGAAATGGACGTCATCATCCTTTTTTTTTTTTTTTAAAGTATATGAAGTGGACTTCAATTGATCGTGGCTTTGCACTTGTCTTATATTTGGTTCTTTATGATGACAACCTACTCTTCATGCATTTGCTAATTAACTTGGCATTTCAAAGATATTTAGCAATTGATAAAATTTAAATATAATAATGTGAATTTATTGGCTATTAATGTAATTCAGCCGTTTGTAATACTCCATAGAGCAATATTAGCAAGTTATGGAAAGTGGGGAGAATAATGTGTAAATAAACATTATTCACTATTTAAATTCAAGGATATTGAAATGTACAAATAAATGAGTAGGAGGACTTATCTTTTTTGATGCTTAGCTCTTCGGTAGAACAAAATCACTGATCTCTGTCAGTGGATCAAGGTTGAGGAAGGTCACCACGTGTAGGCCGACATTGCAATCTTAGTCCTGGTGAGATCCCTGCTCATGGTGCATTCGTTACCATCAATATTGGCTTCATGCCCATCCCTCATGATTTCGGTTATGATTTCGGTTACTAGTTATTTCTCGTAGAAACCGCGCTTGGATGGGAAGACTCAATAAATTTGTCTTTCATTTTAATGTGTCAGAGTTGCCAGCTATGGGAAGCCATCTATAATGAATAGACTCTGGCTAACTTCAAGAGTGCAGCTTCCAAATTACCACCCTCATAAAGGTTTTGAGGATGCACATGCCAAGGTTGCACTTGCAATTGTAATATTGTTAGGCTCAAGCCTGCTAGAAACATTTCTCTTAACAAATCGAAAGCTTGTATTGTCATGTTCGACAGGTTAGTAATAACATGAGCCAACATTTGAAAGGTAATCATATAATATATTCATCCATTGTAATGTTGAAAAACCCCAAAATTTGACATGATACCCATGCGAATCGGTACCTATTCAACATAATTCCCAAATAGTTTATTATTTTAATAATAGACTAGGGTCCACGAAAAGAATAATCAAAGGTTGTAAATTCCTTAAGCCAATAAATATTGTTTGGAAAAATCAAAATATTTCCACACTTTACTATGAATGACACGGTACATTGATGTCATTTTGCTGGTGGTCACACAGATATAATTCAATGAAATGCAAATTGAATTCATTTTTATGACAATTTAATGAATTGCTTTTTCCTTCAGTAGTCATGTAGATAAACGTTTTGGATCCCGACCACCAAAATTTGAAGGATGTATTAAAATCATTAATTGATTTTATAATCAATTAATTGATTTTATAATCAATTAATAATTTTAATAGTATTAAATAAGACATTATTGTAATTACTAACATTTTAGCAATCAACAATTAATTTAGTAACTGATGCAATAAATAATTAATTCAACCGAATAAATATTATCCGTTTTTGAATTCATCTATCATGAATTCAATCAGGTCCATAACCCCTTTTTATTTTCTACCATATATATATATATATATATATATATATATATATATATTTTGTCATTATAAACCGAATAACATTTGCACCTCGGATAAAAAGTTTTTGTGTACTAGATTATGGTCTTTCAATCATATATCATATTGTAATTCATACTTATAGCCATGGGGCTTTTAAAAAATAATAATAAGGATATTATTTTGTTTCTGAGCACCGAATGATTCTGACTTCCTTGCAAAAAGCATGCTTTCCAATTAAAAAAAATCAATTAGCGATTTGGAAACAGGCTGATGCCACACGCTTATAAGATTGATAAAATCAATCAAATATTAAGATAGAATAAATATTTCCTTATCAGAATCATGTTCTGCAAAGGTGGATCCTTTTCTTAAATAATATTAAAAATTGGATCCTTTTCTCAGATATTGATATAAAATATTAAAAAGGTGGATCATTTTCTCAAATAATATTAAAAAGAATGATCCTTTTCTTCCAATATCCAGGTAAAATATTAAAAGGTGGATCCTTTTATCAAATAAGATTAAAAAGATGGATCCTTTTTTTCCTCTTTCACGTAAATTTAGAATTTTAATAGGAAGGAGACTTAGCTTTTGTCCTTTGCTTCATTAGCCCCGATCTCGGCTATGTTCTCAGTCTTGATCTCGATCTCGACATGATCCCGACAACGGTAGTGGTCATAATTCTGATCTCAGCACCATCTCGGCTTCATCATGTTTGTTGAAGAAATTACGAACTGTGATCGGCCTCGAACAGTTGATGAGTCTTATTTTTTGTACTTTGCGCTCATCGTATTAGGATTTGAATAATCGATATGATCAAGGAGTGGGGTGTATGCACAGTGACAAGCTAAGAGAGAAGGTTTAGAGAGAGTGTACCTTATTGGTTTAACCCTGTATTTATAGATGGGTTACCTGAAGGAGTGTAATTCTGGGCCTCTTAGGAATATTGGGGGCCCAAGTCCAACTGCTTAGCTGTCTGGATAGGATTGTCATCAATAGGAGATTCCCTTCCTTTTGTGATGTCCTTTATTGGTCCTTCTAGAATACGGGCCTTTGTCAGGTCCATAACATGGTGAATTGAGTTTTATAAAAATAATTTGTTAATTAAAAAATGATATGACTCAAAGTAATAATTTAAGATAAGGATAGAGAGATATTGACATAGTAATTTTTAGAGGTGGCAATTTGGGTTGACCCGCCCCGACCCGCCCCGCCCCGCCCCGCCACCAACTTGCCAAAAACGGGGCGGGGCGGGTTGACCCGCCAAAAAATATGGGTTGGAAAAATGAACCCACCCCGTTTTATGGTGGGTTGGCGGGTCAACCCACCAACCCGCCAATTAAAAAATAATAGTTAAAATTCAAAAATAAATTATATTTAATGAATTTTTCTAATATTATTTTATTTTATTTCACACTTCTCTATATTTTTTTAGTCTCAATCTTAAATGTATACTAATATTTGTCAAACAGTCTTTAGGAACTTATATTTAGATAACATTTGTCATAAATAAACTTTTTATTCTTTATTTTTTTTAAGAAGTACTAAGATTAAATTTTTTTTGGATATCACAAAAATTTAAGGACTAATGAAATACTACCTAATTATAAAAAAAAAAAATTATAACCCGGCGGGTCAACCCGTTTTGACCCACTTCTAGGCGGGGCGGGTTGAGGTGGGTTGGTGGGTTGAAAACCTCAACCCAACCCGCCCCGTTTTGGCGGGTTGGCGGGTTGACCCGCCGGGCTCAACCCATATTGCCACCTCTAGTAATTTTTATGTGGAAAATCTAAAAGGGAGAAAAATCACAGGCCCTAATATCAAATACTAAAATTCGATGGGCAACTCCACTATGAAACTTGCATACAAGGAGTTCTCTAGTATCCTAGTTTCCTAGTTTACCCCTTATAGAAATTCTTACCTGGTATGCTAGTACGAAATCTTAATTCTTTAGGATTTTGAAACTGTCACACAAGGGTTCTCAAGTCACTATAAATTTCTAAAGAAAAGAGATATGTTGGTATACCAGTTTTTTAGAACAAGAACTAGTATACAAGTTTCCCAGTACAGGCCTTCAAAGAGTCAAGAAGAAATTTACAATTGAAATGATTTACCTTAGTGCTTCTTTTCCTCAAGTAGATAGGTAATCTGAATTCCATTGGAGAAATATTGACTTTGCCAAAAGATGAAAAAATGAATGATTATTCTTGAGAATGTTCTTCAATTGATGCACAAGAAAGAATCATAATATTGAAAATCTAATTATCTTTCTTTTCTCTATTGTATTTTCTCATCTTCTGAATAATATGCAATGAGCCCTATTTATAATAATAACAATTTCTCTCTCCTAAAAGCCCAAAAGATATAATTTTGAAATTTGAAATATTTTCCAAAAACTAACCAGAAATCTTGTACCCTTAAATGAAATTTTAAGCGCAATTTTCAAAAATAAGATTGAAGATCTTTTCAATAAAAAATATGTAAAGTTTAAATATCTTATTCTATTATGCAATACAATTTTAATCTAAATCTTTGGCAAAGAATATTTTATTTTTTTACATAAAATCTAAAAAAGATAAAATATATCTTAAACTTTACTTGATTCAATGCTTCTCTTTCTTCATGATTTCTTTCATATCTTCTCCAATCTTCATGCAATCTTCAATTATCTTAAATACTATTTCATATCAGAATAAATATTATTCTGGAATCTCAAACAATCAGTTCATTAGTAATTTCATGAGAATAAATTATTATCAATTAAATTAACATTAAATTGATTGTAATCATCAAAATATATTTTAAATTAATTAAACAATTGGGGTATAACAAATATCCAACAGAGTAAAGCCATTTTGTTGCTTTGAGGAAAAAAAACAAAGAGAAAATGGGTCTCAGTGCAAGACACGACTTATATTTAAAGGGTTCAAGTTTTGTGTTTAGAGGGATCCATCATTTAGCATAGTTTTTCCCCCCTTTTTCTTAAAGGGGATGTAGTTTCTTATATGAGCCAAAATTATCTCATGCACATATAAAAAAAGTGGATGAAACTCGTTTGTTTTCTTTCTCTTTCTTCTTCTTAGTGAATTTCATCCATATTTTTATATGTGCATGAGATAAAAATTATCTCATGCAATATGAGAAACTATATTTCCTTTCTTAAAACACACCCTTTTTTTATTTTTTATTTTTCATTCAATGGTTTGAATCTCAATTCGAAACTAGGCTTGATATAACACCTCGTAGTTTTAAAACATGTAATTATAGTTTAAATATAGATTAAAAGGTAGGATTAGTGAAAATCTCGAGTTCTGGGTCGAAATACGTAAAAAGGCTAAAACGGTAAATTATCAAACACGTAACCCTAAAGAGAAAAATGTTAGTAGAAGGTCTCAAATGAAAAAAAAATAACCCTACAAATGGATTCAGAACGAAAAATTGAGTGGTTAGGTAAGATTCTGGAAATTTGATTAATAGTGTTTTTATCGGGTAAAAATCCAGCAGTACAGTTACATCGAAAAATGCGTCTAGTGAAATTTGAGCTCTAGGTTTGAATATAAGTTGGAAAAGGTACTTAGGGCTAAGAATTTTGATTATTGATGAAATTTCATAAAAATTAGGATTTTTGGGGAAACGTGTCAACAGTGCACATATCAGCTTAAAACAATGATTTCACCGACTAACCGAAAAACTCCGGATTCATCTATTCAAGGGTAATTAAAGGACTTTGATGAATGTTAAATTTTTGGATTTATGGATAGTTCATGAATTAATTAGAGATTAGGGTGTTAAATGATGAGTTTAAGTGACTTTTTGTCATTTAGTACACATTGGCAATCCTTGTGCTTGATTCCTATTGGTTGGTCACTTAAGTGCATAGTGTTTGGACAATTTTAAGTCACCTTCTCCCCCTCCAATCCGCCAAAACTGTGGGTGCCCTCCTCCTCCATGGGTGTATGGTTTATTTTTCACCTAAGCTTTCCTCCTTAGTTTTGAGTAAGTTAGAGTGGGTTTTAGAAAAAACCTTCTAACATGAAAGTTGTTCCCCTTGGTCTTGTGAACACTTCTCCTCTTGAGTGTTTTTCTTGAAAATCATTGTGGAGTGAGTTATCTCCCTTAGAAGGCCACGAGTTTTATGGATTTTGGAGGTGTAAAAGTTGTTGGAAAGCTTGATTTTTTGCTTGGATTCCCTCTTGGATTCCTTGTGAACACATTTGCGGTAAGTATTCCCAATTCCATTGAGTTTTGTTGATGATTTGAAAATGGGTATGAAATTTGAATATGTGTTGGTGAGTTTGGGTAGTTGGAGATCTCAAATTGAAATTGTGTATTAGATAAATATGTCTTAGAATGATGTTTAATGATGATTAAGCTCATAAAAATTATTGAGGAAAAAAGACTTAGGCAAATTTTGTGTTCATGAACAAAACTTTGTGAATTGAGATTGTGGTGTGATGAGATAATTGAGTTGTGGAGTAATTGTATTGGTTAATTATAGGTTGTATGGTGTGTTTGAAGTGTGGAATTGGATTGAATGTCCCTTGGTATGCATGCTTGTAAAATTCGGCCATGTAGGTGAAAATAAGGAAGGATGAAGTGAAATTGATATAATTGGTGTTGTGAGAATTTGAACCAAGTTTAAATAGGTTGTGTGATGGTATGATGCATGTGAATTGGAAGAAAAATCATTGGATGTGTGTAGGTTGTGATTTCGGCATAGAAGAAGAAAATTTAGGGGAAATGGTGTTGAGTTGTAATTGAATGATGTTGTGGACTTGAAATGGTGTTGTCATGTGCTTAGGAAGCCATAGGAATGTTGTAATAAAATTAACAGCGTGGATTGGTATTTTTGGCTTAATGGCCAAAATGGGTATAGTGTGTGTGGGATTCCATTGTGTTGTAATTCAACTTGATCTACCATTGAATTGATTATCCTATGTGTGATCCTTGTAGGTTTCCTCACACGGACGTAATCTTTAAGGATTGAGCTTGGTGGATTGCCTTTGGTTCTTGACCAAAAGGATTATGGTAAGTATTTATGTCACAAATTGCATGAATGCTTGAATGACCAAGTGAGTAGTCTTTATGTGGTTCTAATAAACATGAAAATGACCTTGTGCAGGCATTTCTGGATGGACTGAGTTATTGTGTAACTTGCATTGGAGCTACCTAGCTTGGGAGCTTCAATAAGGTAATCCCTTGGTACTGGAGTTAATCCTCGTGTGTGCTCCATCATGCCCATCGTGGTAGTGGTTGGAGGTTGTATGTCAATAATGTGATTATAATATGCTCATGCATATGTATATATATTGGGTACATAAGATGTACCGTATCTCTGGCCAATAGATAGTTTGCCTTATGGCGTTACAGACTTCCACTGGATAGGTCTCCGTGAGGGAGTTTCAGTTGACCCGGGGTCATAGAACTGTTATCCGTTGAGGAGCACTCTAAGAATGTCTCGAGTGTATTGGATGATGTTCTGAGAACACATTCTTGGATAAGATCCCGTAGGCTATATGCCGAGGCCAATAGGCCAGATGTTGCGTGGTTTTGGCTATGACCATTCCAGCTTCATCGTATGTTTTCTCCTTATGCATCCCTACTTCACTAAATCTCTTGCTTTATCCCTTTTTGGTTGTTACGATTCATTGTTGTATATTACATCTGAGTGAGCCATTGGGAGTGATTCCAGAACCTCTGGGTTACTGAGAAATATTCGTATATCTCACCCCGTGTTTGGGGCATTATTTCAGGTGGTTATAGCGGGTCAGGAGCCATGAGCAAGAGGCCTACAGGATGAGCTTTGAAGTTGGAGAGCTTTTTGTATTTTAAGGCCACTTTTGACATAGGCTAGACTTAGAGCATGAGCATTGTATATTGCATTAGGGATATACATCTTGTCATATTTGTTTATGCTACATTTTGGCTAAGTCTAGTTTATTATGTAGTTTGTTATATTTTGAGGATTTTATTGTATTCATGATTACCATTTGAAGAATTGTAAATTGATGATTATGGACCTTGTGTAATATTGTAAAGCATGTATGTGATGAAAGGGCAATAGCCCTATTCTAGGTTATGATTTATATGCAAATTGTTAAGAATGCATGCAATTGAATAATGTGATTGAAATGATTCTAAGATTTGACAAAGTAAGGAATGGATTGTAAATTGATGAAAATAATGCAAATTATTATGGGTTGTAAGAGAGCAAGGCATTTTTTATCCTTGAGTGTCACACTTGTCTATTAGGTACCCTTGAGGCATAAAAACACACTTTTGATAAAGTGGGATAGGTTGAATAAACAAAGGAGGTGTCGCCAAAATTTATACTAAAATGGTAGTTTTTAGGCCAACTTTGAGAGAGCATATCTCCCTCCACAAAGGTCTAATAGGGACTTTCCATTCATTTTGAAGATTGAGATGGCAACTATGTTGTGTCAAAATTTGGTAGCATTTGAGGCTGTGTAGCGATCTGTAGGCGCGTTTGAGTGGAGACAGCCCAAATGGCCCTGCACATGGGGGCTTTTGGGTCACTGTCTTGCAAAAATTACTTCTCCCCCAATTCTTACTCAAATTAGGTCCATGATATGGACAATTGGTTGAGTGGTTTGCTCAGAATCGCAGAAATGGTAAGGTATGTTTGGTGTCCTGTTTAGGGTTGGCTAGCAGCTTTGCTTGTCCAACTTCAAACGGTGATAACCGGAGCAACTGAAAAATTTATGGGGCGTGTGATACCTTGTTGGAAAGGTAATTGAGTCTAGAATAAAATAATAAAATATGAGAGGCTTGTAACCATTATATTACGAACAGTGTCCAAAAGATTGACCAATGTTCAGTTTTGTAAAAACAGTAAAAGTGATATTTATGTTAAGTGGGTTTATGGGAACTCCTTAATGGCTTAATATAATCAATGTACGATAGTTAGGTATTTATTTTATTTATTCTGCGTTTAGATTTCAGTTACAATCACAGCTTTTGTCATTACGTTTTATTATTATTTTGTCACTTACATAATGAAAAGGAAGAAGTTTACTCGCATTTTTACATGAACTGCTGTGATTGTAACTGCACTTAATATCAAAATCAATGTTAACAATATTATTGTACAACAGATTATTACACTTGACCCAATGTAACAGCCCGTTACGTACCGGTATTGTTAACATTAATTATGATATTAAGCGCAGTTACAATCACAACAATTCATTTATAAAAATACGAATAAACTTTTTCTGATTATTACGCGAGCATTTAAAACAATAAAACACGTAATGATTAAAGGCTGTGACTACAATTGTTAACTCTTGCGGAATATTTATTTTATCTATTTTTACATCACAATATACTTATTATAAGTTACTAAGGGGTTCCCATAAACCCACTTAGCCAATTACTAAACTTTACGTTTTTACCTATTCGAACATGGTTCACTCCAAAATTTTCTGAGAACACACCGCTCACAACCAGACCTTCTTCCTAGATTATATCTTTGTCTTACTTAATTCCCTTTTCAACAAGCTATCACACGCTCAATTCGGAGCTCATTTGCTCCGGTTATCGTCGTTTGAAGTTGGATAAGCAAAATAGCCAGCCAACCCCAAAACAGCTCTAAACCACTCACACTTCTCGAATTACTGCACCCAATCCGCACATCCAATTGCTCTCAAATTTTTATCCTACAAACTAGACATCTCAAACTTCATTTTGGTGTTTCACACGCTCAATTTGACTGAGAGACGAAGCGGGAATCAAATTCCCAAAAACTGGCCAGAACAGCCCCTGCATCAGAGGTCCCTGGACAGTCCAAACTCAATACATTCCACAGGGCTGCGTACAACCCAGAACTGGCACATACTTTAACACCATATAGGGGACATCTCAAGCTCCAAAATGGCGTATGTAACGTCCCTATCGGACATCTGTAGAGGGAGATATGCTCTCCCGAAGTTCACCTAAAATCTGCCAATTCTACAGAAAATTCGCCAGAGTTTCCTTTGTTTTTCCAATAATTCCCAAATTTGTACAAGCTCACTAATGCCTCAAAGTACCTAATAATCCAACAATAATACAGTAATAATCCAATGGGTGGAACACACAAGGACCAACAACGCCTTGGGACACTTACAACCCAATCCAGTTTATAGTTATTACACAATTTATACTATAGAGCTCACATTATATTCCTTACTTGTTTCAATCACACAGGTCCCATTTACATGTAGTTTCACAATATAAGCATATAACCATAACTCTAACATAGGCCTAAAATCCTTCCATCTTAGTACATCATGCATCTCTTTTACATTTACAACATATACTTAAATATTACAACTTACGACTACAACTTCAAGTTACCCTTTTACAATATTACAACTTCAATTACAATTTCAAACATAAGTTCAAATGATACAAACTACTACACTTAGGCATGCCAACATGAAAAATATGTCAAATACTGAAAATTCTCCTCTATCACTCTGCGGGCCTCTTGCCCGCTGCTCCAACGCCACATGTACATCCTGAAATAAATGCCCCGAGACGGGGTGAGATATACGAATATATCTCAGTAACCCAGAGGTTCTGGAGAAAACTCTGCCCAATGGTTCACTTTGATGCATATGAATAGAATACAACAACCAATTTTTAAAACGGGATATAGCAAGGGTTTTAGAGAAATGGGGAATATAGAGATACAAACTACGACGATACGGGATGGTAACCCCAATTCTACGTACGCCCTGGGCATATATAAGCCTATGGGTATCATCCAAGGTGCGTTCAAAAAACCCCAACCATGATGCCCCAACCATCCAAAACGCCAAAGACATTCCTAGTGTGCTCCTACCCGGATCACACACTATGACCCACGGTCAACTGGAACTCCCTCTCGGAGACCTATCCAGCGGAAGTCCGAAACTGCCTGAAGGCTAAGAAAACTGTCTACTGGCCAGAGACTCGGTACACAAGTACCCATTGTAATAATGCATGCATGCTCATGTGTTCTACACTACTCATATACACTTCCTACCGTTGCCATCAACTGGCAAGGTGGAACAGAAAAGGGGAACAAGCCCCAGTACCAAGAGGTTACCTTAAATAGTTTTCTCACTTAGCTCTGCAGCAGCTTAAGTTCCAAGTCTGCTACTCAACAGAACGCCTACACATAGGACGTTCCCACTTACTCAAAGTTCACAAAATGCATGCCAAATCTCAATTTCACATGCATAATACAATCACTTACCTCAATCCACTTGGTCCAGGACCAAGGGCAATGCATTGATTCACTGTTCAGGATTCAAGTCGACGTACGGCAACCTATACAACCATGTACAACCGTCAGTATACGTCAATTTACGTCAAAACGCGAAAAAAACACAAAAAGCCTTCCCATCACCATGATGGTTCGGCCCTTGTAGTGTTATTTTAGGATTTATTTTTCTAAATTTTCTTTCTCATTTTATTATGCTTCCTTAGGTTGCCAAAAGGCCAATTCAAGTGCCGTTTTTCCGTTTTACGTCTTTTACTCATCGTTTTGCTAAATAATTCACTCTAGGTTCATTTATGTCCCTAAACACAAGTTATTATTTTCCATTGATTCTAACACTTTCCAACCACCACACAACCCATCTAATCACCATATAATTACGCAAAACATCATCCAAATAATTTTTCAACATCAATTCCCCTCTTTTTCACTTAATGGCCGAATTGCAACCTATGGTACTCCAAGGGATTTTCAATCAATTTTAACCACTCCACACCTCATACAATCCTATAATATCATCATTCAATCATACAACAACTCATCAACACACTCTTAACACAATTCCAAAATCCAAGTCATAATCATCAAAATTTCTCTAAGTTAAAAATCAACACTTTTCACCTAAAATTTTCATTGCAATTCTAGCTTTAATACATCATTCTAAGACATTATCATGTAATACACATTTTCCAATTGAGCTCTCTAACAACACAAATCATCAAATTCCCCCTTAGGGTTCATGAATTCAATCCAAGGATTAAACCGTTAAAATGGTGAAGAAACTTACTCAAAAGCTTGACACAAGACTCCTCCAAGCTATCCTAAACCATTGGAGCTCCAAACAACTCCATGAACACCATTTTTCTCCAAAATTTCGTGGCTGTAAATGGCCAATATCTCACCAAAGAGAGAGTTTCAAGGCTTAAGAGTGATACCAATGTGTTTAGAAGGTGATTTCCATTAAGATTCAAGACAAAAATCGTTGGATTCGATGGAGAAACGACCAAGTTATGGATCAAAGAAAATTTGCATGAAGAAGGGGGGAGGAAGGGCTGCTGGTCGGTTTTGAAGAGAGAGAATGAAGTGAGGAGATGATGAATAGTGGAGAGGATGAGGTGGCTTAAGTGAAATGTGAGTGGGTGGGTCCAACGCGATTTAAAACTCATCCGACTTTTCCTCCGATTTCCACTAAACGTCCATAAATTCAAAACCTATTTAGAAACTCTAATTTTTAGCATTAACCGTTGTCCTTTAATTATACTTGATCAGATGGATCCGGAGTTTTCTGGTCGTTCGGAGAAAACACTGTTTTAAGCTATTGCACGCACGCTTCCCCAAAATGACTTATTTTCATCAAATATTATCAGAAATCATATTTCCTAGTTCTATAGACCAATTATAAATCATATTTGAAACCTAGAGCTCATAACTCAACTGGCACGTTTTACGGTATAATCGTACTGCAGTATTTTTACCCGCGAAAAACACTATTCACTGATTTTTCTGAAACTTGCCTATCCACTCAATTTTTCGTTATGAATCCATTTTCAGGGTTATTTTTACCATCTGAGACCTTCTACTCAATTTTTATCTACCTAGGGTTGCGTGTTGGCTAATTACCATTTTGCCCTTTCTTTGTATTTTGGCCTAATCTTTAGGATTTTCACTGAATCTCCACTTAATTACACACTGAATAGTTTAAACACTTCATTTAAAATTATGAGGTGTTATACTCACCCCAACTTTTAGAATTTTGTCCTCAAAATTAACATCCTAATGATCCCGTAAAACGGGTGTAATCTGAGAATCTCATCTTTCACTCTCTACTAGCCTTCTTAGGCATACATCTTTACAATTTTTACTTTCGTCACAGGAACAACCTCGTTTTTGTGGTATCCCTCGTTACCCAATCCTTCACCAACTTGATAATCTCGGGGATCTGACCCCTTAATTCATTATATTTCCACTGTTTCCTTAAACCACTGTTGTATTTCCGTTAATTGCGGTTGATAGTATACTCCTTTTACAACTTGTCACTTATGGTACTACGACCTTTTATTCACAATACTTTAAGTTTTCCATGGTTTACTATTGCACTTTCATGAATTTCTAGTTAATTTATCATCACATTTCATTTTGTCTGTTTCACTTTATCTCATTCTCCTCTTTATCTATTCTTCTGACCCATGGTCATTCTCAAAAGAACCTAATCGTTTTCATACTAGGCTCTAACCGTTCTCAAGCACATTCACTAGTTATTCCTGGAGTATTTCCAACTCACCTGTTCTTTAGTACTTAACTCTTTTCGCTGTGCTCACTGTTTTGGCAATACCCCACAACCATTTCTTTCCATTGCTGTTACTACTCTTAGCATTTCGTTGTTTTCTTGGCTTTCACCCAAGCACATACTCTCTAGTTTCAAAGGCACTTTGTCATGTCCTATAATTCCGACTCACATTAATTTCTATACGCATATACTTTTTTTTCCTTTTCACGTGTCTTCACCTCTTCTTAGGTACTCACAACTATATTTTCCTCTTTGTGATACGAAACTAACGTTACTCCTAATAGTTTATATTTTCGTTTAGCCCTATAAGGTCTTTCGACCACAAATACTCATGAAATTTTTCCATCTACAAACTCATATTCATAATTTACACTCATTGTTAAACTCTTTATTAGCTTAACCATCTCAACTTTACCAACTCAATCAGCTCAACTCCATACTTAGACCTCTCATAGTCTAAACACAACACTCATCAATGACCTCCACATGAAAGCCTCATGCTTAATATTTTTTTTTCCCACTAACTATTTTCAACTTTTATTCCACTCCGACGTTGCAACTTAACCATATGTTCCACTTATTAATACCACTTCTTCGTAATCATCGTCATTTAATCCTGGATGTCAAACTCAATATAATATCACCTTACAGTTTTACCAACTTTCATCAAACACCTTGGGACGAATCATTTTCCAACTCATTTCACTAGTACTGATGGACCACTAAAAATGCCATATCTCTCACACGCAAGTCACATAAACTAAATCCATCCTTGCCACTACTTTTACCATTCACCAATGGTTGGTATACCAATCTCTCGGAATATTCAAAGCTATCTCAAGTACTCAATCATACACCAATAGTACCTAACCAAAACAACATCAACATTGTGCATTTTCCACACACTTTCCACCATAAGTGGCATATGCGGTTATATATATAACGCTCCTCAATCCACTCTATCATTACAACCAAGCTATCAACTTTTAGGCAACCGATCGCAATTCCAATTTCCAACTATTATTACATATCCGTGCTTGATTCCATCACAGTTTACCTTTTATAAGGGCTTATAATTCACCATTTTAACCTGAATTCTTGATCATCACCAGCCTTCTTAGAAGGACACTTACTCCACCTGTCAACATTGAATCACGTTATTTTCTCTTTTATCATAAGGCGCGAATTCCAACAGATTTACTACCTCACTTGGAGCCGAATTTTTTTTTTCATACTTACTTTACACCCACAGTAGTGTTTCACTGTCACACTTCAAAATTTTTACTCACTATGCCTCACCGCTTATATCCAAATCTGACATATTATTGTTCATTTACAATTATCTGACCTCATATTTTGCGTTAATCACATGGAAGAACTCTCTCAATACAGTGGGTAACAACATTCACAGGTTTTAACCGCTCGAGCTCTTGCTGTCCTCAGGGCCCCAGATGTAATGACCCACCGATCAGAGATCCACCCATATGATCTCTGCCTAATAATAACTTACCACTAGCTATCCTGTTCTATTAGCATTTCCAACGTTTCTTATTGGTGCATTTATATCAATCAACTCAACTATACTAACAGTCACATCAATGCGGAACACTTCCTCGTCACCCAATACTCATATAAGATAACAATTGTCTCCGGGAACGTAATCCACACAGAGATAACCATACCCTCCGGGCACATAAGCCACACAGAGATATCCATAACATCATGTCGTACCACATGTACCCAGTGCATAGAGAAATTTATATTCACAATATATCTGTATATCACAACCAACGTGTACCCAGTACACACCAGATCACACTTGGACCCTGTCCATTTGGTGTCTGTCTCACCTCTGTATATATAACAACAAAATACCTTTGGTATATTCACATGGGGCTATCCCCATAATCATAGTAGTAGTGGTATAATATACACCTGTTACATATAAGTCAATTCATCTTACTCTCTCATTTCATTCTTCTCACTGATAGTTTACATATAAGTCACTATTATAATAATTCACATTCTCTTCGTAATTTCGTACACGTTTTCTAACTTTTAATAGTTCTTTATGTCATGTTACCGTTCAAATCCATAGTCCATTATCTCGTCCTTGCTTATTCTTCTCACAGATTGTTTTCTCTCTTACTTTGACTATTCACTTGGCATAGTTCATAACATAATCTCTATTCTGTGAATCCAGAATTTTCTCAGAGTTATGTACACATCTCACATATACTTCCCATCATGCATGGATCTTCTAAACATATTCGTCCTATCACAGAGGACTAATTTCACCTCAATCCGTGCACTGGAAAATTATATCAATCCTTGCACTAACACTTATACCTCAACTCATTAACTAATCTTATCATTTTTGTTTTGACATTACACATTAGCTCTTTTGCTAAACACATAATTCCACACTCTATGCACCTTTGGCAATTCAGTTATCTTACTAACCACTTAATTTCACACTTTATTGCAACCTAGTTCATACAATAATCACATGATTTCACCTTAGGTTATACATTAGCTCATTCTCTGATCATACTCTCTCACTTTGTGATAGTACAACAATCACTCATAAAATCCTGTCTCTGTTCTAATCCATTGTCTGCTACAGCTCACATAAACCTATACTCAATATTATAAAGCAACCCATCAATTTTCCTAATCACTTCCACCCTTGGTGGTTGTAGAATATTCCTTACATTGAAAATACCTCCACTCAGTCTATCAATTCATATTACATACCAACTATTTCACAAGCACACTACTATTAGTAGTACCTATATATGTACCACAAGATTATAATTTCTTTACAATTCTCATTACTGTCTTACACCAGACTATACAATTCAACCGTACTATTCATTTATCACTGACACGTCTGCCAAATTAAATTGACATCCATTAATTACAATAGTGCCTTCATCGTACATTTATCTTATGTCATCCATGGCGATATTCTCAACTTTTTCCTTCTACACATACTGCGTAATCACTTCATCTCACCTATGTTTACTCAACACTAACTCCTTACGGATTTCAATCCCGTATTTCGATATCTCTCACATTACCAATTTACCAGCATCATAATTTTAAGTGGTAAAATCCCATAGGATTAATCATCAAATATTCTATTTATTTCTCCACATGAACCATCTCAATTTGTTTAAGTGTACATCCTCAATCAGGGACTTATAACTTCTAATTAGACATAGAATATTCACACTCATACCTGAGCATACCTGTTCACCATTTTCAACAATCCAACAGGTTCTAAATCTCTCACCTTGATGAAGTCTATTCACCAAGTCCATTGTACACACTATACTACACACATACTTGGAAGCTTCACCAATACCATTTCCATACTATGGACTCATCTCAATTACATATCTTTATTATTCATAGTACTACAAGGTTCACCCATGCAATACCGTACATATCATAGATTTGTTTACAACTTTCACTTATAATCCAGCTTTATAAATTTCATCTACAAGGTCAGACAAAACATTTAAGTCTGTTTCCCTTAAGTCCTATAATATTCATATTTTACTTACTGCCATCTCTTGTCCATGGAGCAGTCAATACTGCAGCCACAACATCAGGCTAAAGACTTACATTCGATGTTTCAGGGTTGCCATGCAGGCTTCTTACGATGACTACGCATGTAACACACAGGAATGGGTTGACCAGACCCACACTAAGGAATCACATATGCAGTAATCGATAAGAATCTACATACAACTATGCAACACATAACACAACTATACAATATCAGAGTTCCCTAACAAAACTGCACTGATACTATAAAATGTAACAGCCCGTTACGTACCGGTATTGTTAACATTAATTATGATATTAAGCGCAGTTACAAACACAACAATTCATTTATAAAAATACGAATAAACTTTTTCCGATTATTACGCTAGCATTTAAAACAATAAAACACGTAATGATTAAAGGCTGTGACTATAACTGTTAACTCTTGTGGAATATTTATTTTATCTATTTTTACATCACAATATACTTATTATAAGTTACTAAGGGGTTCCCATAAACCCACTTAGCCAATTACCAAACTTTACGTTTTTACCTATTCGAACATGGTTCACTCCTAAATTTTCTGCGAACACACCACTCACAACCATACCTTCTTCCCAGATTATATCTTTGTTTTACTTAATTCCCTTTTCAACAAGCTATCACACGCTCAATTCGGAGCTCATTTGCTCCGGTTATCGCCGTTTGAAGTTGGATAAGCAAAATAGCCAACCAACCCCAAAACAGCTCTAAACCACTCACACTTCTCGAATTAATGCACCCAATCCGCATATCCAATTGCTCTCAAATTTTTATCCTACAAACCAGACATCTCAAAATTCATTTTGGTGTTTCACACGCTCAATTTGACTGAGAGACGAAGCCGGAATCAAATTCCCAAAAACTGGCCAGAACAGCCCCTGCATCAGAGGTCCCTGGACAGTCCAAACTCAATACATTCCACAGGGCTGCGTACAACTCAGAACTGGCTCATATTTTAACATAATATAAGGAACATCTCAAGCTTCAAAATGACATATGGCACGTCCCTATCGGACATCTGTAGAGGGAGATATGCTTTCCCGAAGTTCACCTAAAATCTGCCAATTCTACAGAAAATTCGCCAGAGTTTCCTTTGTTTTTCCAATAATTCCCAAATTTGTACAAGCTCAATAATGCCTCAAAGTACCTAATAATCCAACAATAATACAGTAATAATCCAATGGGTGGCACACACAAGGACCAACAACGCCTTGGGACACTTACAACCCAATCCAGTTTATATTTATTACACAGTTTATACTATAGAGCTCACATTATATTCCTTACTTGTTTCAATCACATAGGTCCCATTTACATGTAGTTTCACAATATAAGCATATAACCATAACTCTAACATAGGCCTAAAATCCTTCCATCTTAGTACATCATGCATCTCTTTTACATTTACAACATATACTTAAATATTACAACTTACGACTACAACTTCAAGTTACCCTTTTACAATATTACAACTTCAATTACAATTTCAAACATAAGTTCAAATGATACAAACTACTAGACTTAGGCATGCCAACATGAACAATATGTCAAATACTGAAAATGCTCCTCTATCACTCTGCGGGCCTCTTGCCCGCTGCTCCAACGCCACAGGTACATCCTGAAATAAATGCCCCGAGACTGGGTGAGATATACGAATATATCTCAGTAACCCAGAGGTTCTGGAGAAAACTATGCCCAATGGTTCACTTTGATGCATATGAATAGAATACAACAACCAATTTTTAAAACGGGATATAGCAAGGGTTTTAGAGAAATGAGGAATATAGAGATACAAACTACGACGATACGTGATGGTAACCCCAATTCCACGTACGCCCTGACATATATAAGCCTATGGGTATCATCCAAGGTGCGTTCAAAAAACCACAACCATGATGCCCCAACCATCCAAAACGCCAAAGACATTTCTAGTGTGCTCCTACCCGGATCACACACTATGACCCATGGTCAACTGGAACTCCCTCTCGGAGACCTATCCAGCGGAAGTCCGAAAATGCCCGAAGTCTAAGAAAACTGTCTACTGGCCAGAGACTCGGTACATAAGTACCATTGTAATAATGCATGCATGCTCATGTGTTCTACACTACTCATATACACTTCCTACCGTTGCCATCAACTGGCAAGGTGGAACAGAAAAGGGGAACAAGCCCTAGTACCAAGAGGTTACCTTAAATAGTTTTCTCACTTAGCTCTGCAACAACTTATGTTCCAAGTCTGCTACTCAACAGAACGCCTACACATAGGACGTTCCCACTTACTCAAAGTTCACAAAATGCATGCCAAATCTCAATTTCACATGCATAATACAATCACTTACCTCAATCCACTTGGTCCAGGACCAAGGGCAATGCACTGATTCACTGTTCAGGATTCAAGTCGACGTACGGCAACCTATACAACCATGTACAGCCGTCAGTATACGTCAATTTACGTCAAAACGCGAAAAAAACACAAAAATCCTTCCCATCACCATGATGGTTCGGCCCTTGTAGTGTTATTTTAGGATTTATTTTTCTAAATTTTCTTTCTCATTTTATTATGCTTCCTTAGGTTGCCAAGAGGCCAATTCAAGTATCGTTTTTCCGTTTTACGTCTTTTACTCATCGTTTTGCTAAATAATTCACTCTAGGTTCATTTATGTCCCTAAACACAATTTATTATTTTCCATTGATTCTAACACTTTCCAACCACCACACAACCCATCTAATCACCATATAATTACAGAAAACATCATCCAAATAATTTTTCAACATCGATTCCCCTCTTTTTCACTTAATGGCCGAATTGCAACCTATGGTACTCCAAGGGATTTTCAATCAATTTTAACCACTCCACACCTCATACAATCCTATAATATCATCATTCAATCATACAACAACTCATCAACACACTCCTAACACAATTCCAAAATCGAAGTCATAATCATCAAAATTTCTCTAAGTTAAAAATCAACACTTTTCACCTAAAATTTTCATTGCAATTCTAGCTTTAATACATCATTCTAAGACATTATCATCTAATACACATTTTCCAATTGAGCTTTCTAACAACACAAATCATCAAATTCCCCTTAGTATTCGTGAATTCAATCGAAGGATTAAATCGTTAAAATAGTGAAGAAACTTACTCAAAAGCTTGGCACAAGACTCCTCCAAGCTATCCTAAACCATTGGAGCTCCAAACAACTCCATGAACACCATTTTTCTCCAAAATTTCGTGGCTGTAAATGGCCAATATCTCACCAAAGAGAGAGTTTCAAGGCTTAAGAGTGGTACCAATGTGTTTAGAAGGTGATTTCCATCAAGATTCAAGACAAAAATCGTTGGATTCGGGGGAGAAACGACTAAGTTATGGATCAAAGAAAATTTGCATGAAGAAGGGGGGAGGAATGGCTGCTGGTCGGTTTTGAAGAGAGAGAATGAAGTGAGGAGATGATGAATAGTGGAGAGGATGAGGTGGCTTAAGTGAAATGTGAGTGGGTGGGTCTCACGCGATTTAAAACTCATCCGAATTTCTCTCCGATTTCCACTAAACGTCCATAAATTCAAAACCTATTTAGAAACTCTAATTTTTAGCATTAACCATTGTCCTTTAATTATACTTGATCAGATGGATCCAGAATTTTCCGGTCGTTCGGAGAAAACACTGTTTTAAGCTATTGCGCGCGCTGTTGGCACGCTTCCCCAAAATGACTTATTTTCATCAAATATTATCAGAAATCATATTTCCTAGTTCTATAGACCATTTATAATTCATATTTGAAACCTAGAGATCAAAACTCAACTGGCACGTTTTACGGTGCAATCGTACTGTAGTATTTTTACCCGCGAAAAACACTATTCACTGATTTTTCTGAAACTTGCCTGTCCACTCAATTTTTCGTTCTGAATCCATTTCCAGGGTTATTTTTACCATCTGAGACCTTCTACTCAATTTTTATCTTCCTAGGGTTGCGTGTTGGCTAATTACCGTTTTGCCCTTTCTTTGTATTTTGGCCTAATCTTTAGGATTTTCACTGAATCTCCACTTAATTACACACTTAATAGTTTAAACACTTAATTTAAAATTGTGAGGTGTTATACCCATCCACCTTTGAATCACACTTGTAGGACTTCTCTTTTGGGGAAATTTTGGTTTCAAATAGACTGGGCTTGGGGCTAAAAATAAAATTTTCATAAAGCTGTACAGAAAGCCCGACATTACTCAATTTACTAGGTCTTACATTACTTTAGAGGGATGTTTGGTAAAGGAGATTTTTTTTTTACTTGAGAATCACAATTCCTTGGAATATGGTGGAAAAGTGAGTTTTCCGGGAATGTTACCAAAAAGTTGTTTAGTAGGCCAAAATATTCATAGAAATGTTGGGTTAAATTTCTTAATGCTATGTTTGGTTGATTGTAAAATATTGTTGGAAATGTGAATTGAGGTTAATTATGTCCCAAAAAAATTATCAAATATTTCTATCACATGGGATTCTCAAAATACCACTTATTTGGTGGTATTTTAAGATAGAATTTTTCTTCATAAACATGAACATCGAGAATTCGACTTTCCCGGAAAAAGTTTTACAATTCTTGTACCAAACGTGGGTAAATTGATTTCCCAATATCACTTTCCCAAGATTTTAAAAATTTTCCTTCTATCATACATCCATAGAATTCTAATCATTCGTTCACGAACATTTTTAATTGAGAAATTATTTCATGACTCTCACAAGGGTGTAAATGGGCCAAACTATGGGTATTCACCAACCGATTTAAACTGCGGTGACCGAACCTAAAAATCGATAACCGTGTGCTTCAGGTGGTTCATATGCCATAAGTATAGTCCGTAAATTACAATCCTACAAGTTTCTCCTCAAAACACATAAATATGAGCATCATTAAATTATACAAAGTATAACTATTCAATATGTTATCAAAATCATACACACATTATCATCATAATCCACCTCCAATACATCTAATTCCTCTAGCTCTATACATGCTTTTTTTCCTTTTAAGGTCCTACCTCCTACTGCTGAAGTACCTGAAATATTGACCCTAAAAGGGGTGAGATTCATATCTCAATTAACTCAGGGTTTCTGGAGAAATTCTCTACCCATGAGTTCACTTCCTGCATGAAAGGTTAATATCCATATAGTATGAAGTACATCATATAGCTAAAGACAATAATAGCAATAATTAAAACTCTACGTTCAGTACACTCAGATCATACGTGAGCCTAGTTCATTTGGTGTCCGTGTACCTAACACACTTGGTCACTAGTGCACCCAGTACACTCAGTGTCCTCCTGGAATTTCCAAGAGACATAATGTGCACCAAGTACACTCAAATCACTCGTGCACCTAGTACACTCAGTGGCTGTCTCAACTGTGCACCTAGTACACTAAGGAAATTCATAAACATGGTTCTAATGGCCAAAGAACGTATAATAATCAAATCATCACATATTACTCCCATATGAACCAGTAGAAAATAGCTCGAAACCCTCGACATAGTTAAAAATGTCAATTTTATCAAGGTCTTGAACCTCAACTCCCGAGTTGTAGAAGGCAACCTGATCTAACACCCGGCCACAGATCTGATGACCGAAAGCTTTAACTTTTTCATCCATCCGAATGGCCTATTCCTTCAAATTTTCCATTTCCATCTCTAACTCGGCTACCCAAAGTTCAAACTCTTCATGATCCTTTCAGAATTTATCCTTCTCCTTTTTAACGTCGGTGTACTTTTGCTCAGCCAACTTAGGGTAAAATCGCATTCTGTACCGGTTAGTTAACATACATATTGTAACAGCCTGTTGTACACCGGTGTTGTTAACATTGATTATGATATTAACCGCAGTTACAATCACAACAGTTCATTTAAAAATGCGAGTAAACTTTTTCCTTTTCATTACGTAAGCATTTAAAATCAAATATAAAACGTAATGATAAAAGCTGTGATCATAACTGAAATCTAAACATGGAATAATTAAAATAATTGCCCAACTATCATATATTTCTTATCTTAAGTCATTAAGGGGTTCTCATAAACCCACTTAGAATAATTCTCTCTTTTACGATTTTATGTATCTGAACATGGTTCAGCAGTCTAGACATTGCGAGAGATTTAGTGGTTACAAGCCTCTCATATTTTAGTATGTTATTCTAGACTCAATTACCTTTCCAACAAGCTATTACAAGCTCCATAAAGTTCTCATTTTCTCCGGTTATCACCGTTTGAAGTTGGACAA
The DNA here is from genome assembly GCF_033153095.1 of Gastrolobium bilobum. Classification (NCBI taxonomy): domain Eukaryota; kingdom Viridiplantae; phylum Streptophyta; class Magnoliopsida; order Fabales; family Fabaceae; genus Gastrolobium; species Gastrolobium bilobum. The sequence continues at coordinate 36,702 of NW_026895327.1, read as the reverse complement.
GCAAAGCTGTCAGCCAACCCCAAACAGGACACCAAACATACCTCACCATTTCTATGATTCTGAACAAATCACTTGACCAATTGCACTAAAATTTTTATACAGTAAACTATACAGCTTAAGCTTCAATTTGACATATCATGGGCCTAATTTAGTCAAAAATTGAGGGAAAAATAAATTTTCAAAAACCTACCCTCGACAACCCCCATGTGCAAGGCAATCTGGACAGTCCTCAGTCTTCTATGTCTACAGGTCTGCGTACAACTCCAATGTCTACCAAATTTTGACACAACATAGTGGACATCTCAATCTTCAAAATGGTGTATCGAACGTTCCTATTGGAACTCTTTGGAAGGAGATATGCTCTCCCAAAGTTGACTCAAAAACTGTCATTTTATAGAAAATTCGACGGCATCTCCTTTATTTATTCAACCTATCTCACTTTATCAAAAGTGTGTTATTATCCTCATATGGTACCTAATAGACAAGGGTGACACTCAAGGACCAATAATGTCTTGGTGCTCTTACCACTCACAACAATTTATATCAATTACTTCAATTTATAAATTCTTACTTTGTCAACTTAAATCATTTCAATCACATTATTCCATTTGCATGCATTCTTTCGACATACTCATAATCATCACCTAAAATAGTTCTATTTCCCTTTCATCACATACATGCTTCAAATATTACACAAGGTCCATAATCATAAAATTACAATTCTCCAAAATAATAAGCATGAATACAAATAGCTTCTTAAGTAAAACATAATAAAACCTCAAAATACAACATGATAAATATACAACTAGACTTAGGCAAAATATGGCATGAACAAATATGACAATATGCATAATCCTAAATCCATATACAATGTTCATGCCCTAAGTCTAGCCTATGCCAAAAGTGGCCTCAAAATGAAAAAGTGCTCAAATCTCCAAGTGCTCATCTTATGGGCCTCTTGCCCACAGCTCCAGCCCCACTGCAACTACCTGAAATAATGCCCCAAACACAGGGTGAGATATACGAATATATCTCAGTAACCCAGAGGTTCTGGAGATTACTCCGCCCAATGGCTCACTAAGGTGTAAAATCAACAATGCACTATAACAACCCAAGAGGGATAAAGCAAGGGATTTAGTGAAGTAGGGATGCATATGGAGTAAAAATACGATGAAGCTGAAATGGTCGAAGCCAAAACCACGCAACATCCGGCCTATTGGCCTCGGCATATAGCCTACAGGTTCTCATCCAAGGAAGTGTTCCCAGAACATCAACCAAGGCACCCACCACCAATACATCTGAGACATTCCTAGAGTGCTCCTCAACGAATAACAACTCCATGACTCCAGGTCAACTGGAACTCCCTCATGGAGACCTATCCAGTGGAAGTCCTTAACGCCCAAAGGCAACTATCTACTGCCCAGAGATACGGTACATCCTATGTACCCAATATATATATATATATATATATATATATATATATATATATGCATGAGCATGTTATAACACATCATTAATATCCACCTCCAATCACTACCCCCAAGGGGCATGGTGGAGCATAAACAGGGATTAACCCCATTACCAAAAGATTACCTTGTTGAAGCTCCCTCTCTAGGTAACTCCAATGTAAGGTACCACTGAGCTTGGTCCAACCAGAAATGCATACACACAGATCATTTCCATTTCAACTATAATCACATAAAACATATTCTTGGTTACTCAAGAATGCATACAATTTCCATAAGCACTTACCACAATCCCTTTGGTCAAAGACCAAAGGCAATCCACCAAGCTCACCGTTCAAAGTTCACGACTGTGGGTAGCAACTTACAATGACCACACAAGGATCATCAATGCCATGGTGTAATCAAGTCAAAATACAAAGCACCACACTCCCACTCACACACCTATGGGTTCGGCCAAATGGCCCAAAATACCTAACCATGTAGTTAATTTTATTTCAAGGTTTCAATAGCTTCCTAAGCTTACCACAACACCAATTCATGTCCTTAATTCCATTTAATTTCCACCTAACATCATTTTCCCCAATTATCCTCCTTTAGGCAAATATCAACACTTAGGCATATCCAATGGTTCCACTTCCAATTCACTTACATCAAATCAACACACAACCTATTTAAACATAATTCACAACCACACCACCAATTCCATGATTTTTACAACATCTTTTCCTTACTTTCCCTACATGGCCGAATTTGGTGGGCATGCATAACAGCGATTTTTCAACTCAATTCCACACTTCCACACATCATACAATCCTACAATTATCTCATAAAATTACTCCACAACTCAATTACAAAATCCCACAATATTTCCATTTCACAAAGTCATGCATACCAATCATGAAATTGCCTAAGTTACCAAATTTTTCACCAATAATTTTTATGAGCTCAATCACCATAAAATATCTTCTAAGACACTTTTATATAATACACATTTTCAATTTAAAGTCTCTAACCACATCAATCCATACAAGCATGCTTTAGGTCTTCAAAATCAAATCCAACAATCCAAGCAATGAAATGTGTTGAAACTTGCCCACAATCAAGGCCTAGGACTCCTCCACACAATACCCAAGCAATGGAGGATTAAACAACTCCAAGAATATCAAAATTCTTCATCAAAATTGCGGACATGGGTCCTTGTTTTCTCCCAAATTAGTGAGTTTCATGCCTTGAGACTACTATGGTTATAATTTATAGCTCACATTCTCTCTTTCTTCTCTCTTTTCTCCTTTACAGTTATTTGTTTACAAAAGTTAAAATTTATTGCATTTAGACTAATATTTATAATATTAAATCAAATTGCATTTAGACTAATATTTATAATATTAAAACAAAAACAGGAACGCAAAGCATAGCATTCCACAGCTGGAACAAAACAGATGGGACAGGAACGTCGTCCCATCATTCATTAATTTATTATTATTATTATCTTCATCATCATCAACGTAACATCATCATAATATATATACATGATAAACTTATTTTATATTCACAATAATAACCTATGTAGCACCGATACTAACACGAGACACGTGACACGATACGACACGACATTCCGACACGTTAATTTTAAAAAATGTTAGATTTTGACACGTTTGGACACGTTTTGATATTAAATAATATTTTCAATTTATGTAGTGTATATTATATTAAATATTCAATAATTTAATAAAAAATGAAACTAAACTTATAATATTCATCAATTTGACAAAGAAACATAAGATATCCCAAATATTTATATTAAACTCAATAAAATGGTAATCGTAATTTAATGAATCTAATAGTTGGAACTAAAAACTCAACGCAACGCAACCTTTGAACCTTTTTTTGAATTTCTATAACGCGTGTTGGAGTGTCGGGGAGTGTCGGAGTGTGGGAAGTGTCGGACACGACACGTCAGGGTTTTAGAAGTGTCGGTGCTTCATAGATAATAACTAAATAATCAATCATTACAAATAAATGTATAATTTTTAAGGGGAAGATTATATTTACAAACTTTTTGTTTACAAACTCTTACAAACTACACTATATCTGACCAGTAATACACTCTTAAATAAAGTATTACCGGTCAAATATAGTGTAATTTGTAAGTTTGTAAATATAAACCTACTCAATTTTTAATTATCTTAACAAATTGATCTTTTGTTTATTTTACGTATTATCCAAGAATTAGGTTAGCATAGAAAATCACACCCACTTTAAACATCTTATCCATTTATGTCTCTCCTTCAAGCAGTTAGTTTTCAGATCTACGGGAGTAATTATTCCTTTACTAAAAGCCAAAACAAAAAAATGAAATATGAGAAGAGTAAAGATAGGATTAATATAAATGAATTCCTTTTAGTCATATTTCATAAAGGATATTACTCGATACTCTTCCCACGGACCATTAAATCGTTGGATTCGTTCAATCAAACGCCTTTTCTATAATACTATCCACTTGCAAGAATGGCGACGCATGTGTCAGCGGAGTGGTCTCGTTAATACAGGCAGCGGAACTTGTGTCAAAAGTGATCCAACTAAATAGACCAACAGGCCTTAAATTTTTTCCACCCCGTAACATATCAATGAATAGTTTTACAAAAGTAAATGTGGCACGGAGGAAAGTAAATTTCAATAATTCTAGACTGCATTAGCAACCGTAAAAAAGTAAATGAGATGGCAATCATGGACGTTCCACCTGAAAAAGGTATATTAAATTCTATAGAAGTGGCAGAAAGATATATTTAATATTGTTTAACAACGGAGTGGATGTGAATTTACATGGTACATAATTATCATCTCTGGTTCTTCCCCACTACCCATATCCATTTTTTGCCCGTTGGTAACACTTCTTTACACTTTCATGCAACAGAAATATGAATGAAATAAAATCAGAAAATAAAATTCTAAAAACAAAGAAAAAAAAATGAACAGGAACTCTACAGTTTGTGGTTTGTGCCTCAGAGTTAGCAAATTCCAACAGCCAACGAAGGTTGCCAATTCATTCTCTCCTAATGTTGCCTGCAGACTGACAAACATATCTTTGTCCTTTTCTATAAACACAAATGTATATCCCTGTCAAGAACACACAACATTAGCAGCAAACAAATATTACATGTTAGCTTTACCAATCTACTCTAACAGTAACAAATAACAATTAAAGCATGCATTCACTCTTTGCTACTGTTCCCTGTAAAGAAATCTAGCCATAAAGCAGATACTTGTGAACAACGATTAAATAAGCCTATATTTCATAACCAATACTCAACTCCCTGTAGCACAAGTATTGACCAAAAAAACAACTTAACTTACTCATGGAATCTGTTGCTTGCCAACAATGATTTAGTTGGAATTTAATCAGGTTTTCACATAATCACGCCATCACGCTTTCTTTTGTTAGACTTGAAAAAGAAGCACATGTGAACCCAACTCTTTTTCTGCTTAACTGGCTGGGATTTAACATTCCTCTTCTCCACAAGTTCAGCCACGTACAGGACAACCGCCTGCAACGCAAGTTGCAACAAGACATGAAGCTTGAGATTCAGAAAAGAACTAGATTAAAACAAAAAAAATTAAAAAAACCAAACAAAAAATTACCTGTGCTCCCTTTTGAGCTATATGTCTTGGTGGTAATTCAAGAGGATTCTCTTCCACTCGTAAGATGCGTAGTCGAGTGAGCATCCTAAATGAGTCAGGAAGGACACGTATCTGATTATTGCTGATATCCAACTCCTCAAGCATTTCAAGGTTCCCAATGGATCTTGGTAAGGATTGCATGTCAGCAAAATTGTTTCCTATGTTCATCTTGACAAGAGAGGTGGCAAAACATAAGCTCTCAGGCACTGATTCAAGCTCATTGAAACTTACATTAAGTTCCTTCAGGTTTGTTAGACCTGACATTGTTGTAGGTAGTTGTTTAATGTTGTTGTACCGCACAGACAAAATCTCAAGACTCTGAATCTTCCCTACAGCTTCTGGCAGGGCTTTGAGGCGGTTATAATCAGCACAAAGCTCTCTAAGAGAAGAACATCGACCAACAGAATGCGGGATTTCTTCTATATCATTTGTCTCCACATTCAATATCTTTAGGCTAACAAGTGACCCTAAAGAGTCAGGAAGCACAGAAACCTGATTTGAGCTCAAATCAAGCTCCTCAAGACGTATCAATCTGCCAAGAGAAGCTGGCAGAGATGATAACTGATTTCCTCCAACATTTAAATACACAAGACTAAGGAGATCCCCAACAGAATCCGGGAGCTCCTTGATCCGATTTGAATGCAAATCCAACCTGGTCAAGGACGAAAGGCCTCCCATTGTGGAAGGAAGTGCCATAATCCTATTCTCAGATAAATCCAGGGTGACCAAACTCGATAACTTTCCTATCGAATCAGGTAGCCAATCAACTTGGTCCATCAACTTGTTCTGCAAATTGAGATCATGGGTACGTTTCTTTGCAGATACTTCAACTAAGCTAGCCAGTTTTATCAAACTCAACTTATCTCCACCACCACCAGCATCTTGACCTACAAAACCAAAGTTCCATCATAACAAGACTATTACTAAATTTAACTACTTTGGAAGCCAATTTTGGAAGTTATAGTTCACACTATGGGACTAAAACAAGCCAAAATATATGGTTTACCTGAAGTGTAAGAGGGTTTTAACGAGGAATCTACTATCTGTGCTTTGGATGAGATAGCGGGTCCAATTCCATACCCACCAGGGAAAAACGTGGACTTGGCCTTACTCACATAACTATCATCTCTCGTGAACAATAATTCGGCCTTCAAAGGTTCTTTCTTGAATAAACTCGAAGAAACAGAAGTTTGAGGCAGAGGGTCAGGATCAGGGTCATCGAAACCCCTTTGAGAAACCGAATTCTTGTTGGAAACGCACTTGGAAGCTCTGTGAATCAATTCATCAAACAGGGAGTGGGCGTTTTCTAGATCGAGAACTTTAAGAGCATCCCTCTTCTGCTCCTTGCTCTGGAAATACACAATGTTCTTCTGCATCTCTTGAAACACAATGAACAGTTCCTCCGGCACACCGGGATTCTTGTTTTGCCTCGCCGCCACCGCCATGGCCTCAAGCCTCGCTTGGTCTTCTCTCTCCACGTTTGCGATCAGAGTTCTCGCCGCTTCCACTTCTTCGATTTCCTGCCTCGCCGGTAACGATCTATGGATCCTCATTATCCCTTCCACTAACTCATCCACGGTTCGCACAACCCACGACGATGGCGACTCCATTTTTTTTTTTTTGTTTTTTTTTTTGTTTACGCTATTGGATTGGGGATCATGAAACAAGTAACAACACCTTTGGAATGCTCTTCAACGAGTTTAAAATTGGAAGAGGAACTCAATTTTGCTTCCTCGAGTTTCTAGAAAGAAAACCATGGAAAAAAAAAAAACAAAAAACAAAAAACGAAAAGTAAACCGTTAACACTTCACACGCTACCCACGAACGAAAAAATACTTTAATAATAATTCTATTAATAAAGTAATTAGAAAAGGTATGTGCAGATCAACTTTGAAAAATTAAGAAACGAAGAAACCCGTTCTACTTTCTTTTCTTTTCTTTTCTTTTCTTTTCTATTATGCTTAGAGGAGGCCGAGGCTCAACCTTTGCACAGTTTCAGTTTTTTAAGAACGATTTAATTAAGGATAGAAAAGTAAAGGGGTTAAGATGAACAACGGTAGTTGTATCGAAAACTCAAATTTGTAGCGTGAAAATCAATTAAGACAGATATCGGTTAACGGTTATCATATCCCAATGATAGAGTACATCTAAAGCACCAAGATAATTTCCTTCTTATATCAAAAACAAATATATAAATAAATGACAGAGTCGTTACTATTTACAGGGATAGGATACTCTGACACACAAATAATGTTATGCACAATGTTACGATCACATCTTAACCGTTAATTTCCGCCAATCAACGGTTATCATTTATTGTGAATTAATAATTAATTAATGAGTTTGATTTGAAAAATGATAACCGTTAATTGGCGGAAATCAACGGTTAAGATGTGGTCGTAACATTGTGCGTAACATTATTTATGTGTCACAATATCCTATCCCTTTATTATAACTTAAATTTTTATTCCATTATCTTTTAGAAAGATAATGTGGGCAAACATAATCAACTCTTAAATATGCGCTTCAGAAAATGATTCACATTTTAAAGGGTAGGGGGCTGCGTGCGAATTGCGATGTTGGAACAGAGAGGGAAACAAGAGATTTGGATCGGAGGGGTGGTAAATGCAGGAGGCGTAAGTGTAGGGAGGGGGCGTGGTGTGGTTCACGCAGCCAGCCCGAGCCAGCTGGCAATGCTACTGTTATCAGTTCTGATATATCTGATTGATATCAATTCTATCCAATGTTATTAAACTCTAGCCGTGATTATTGATGAGATTGAGCTACACGATTATTGGGTCACTAATTTAATCAAATGAGTTACTCATTCAACCGCATGATTCGATAAATATATATAAATTTACAATTTATATTAAAAAAATTATAAATATACTTAAATACTTGTAAAAAAAAATATCAATTTCAAATATTTTAATATAAAAATAATAAATTACACCTTATTGTCCAACAAAAAATCAATCAAACATATAATATTTGTGATACTAGTGTTTCAGATTCAGTAAACGACATCTCTAACTATAAATCAAATCAAAATTCTCTGCATATTGCATAATCAAGATAATATTAGTGTTGTAGATACATAATCTGTGTAAGTTAATAAGTTACAAATCACTCAAATATTTCAAAAGAAAAACAAATCATTTGAGAGTAAAAAAAAAAAGACATTAATTTATGAAAATTATTTTTTTTTTGTAGACTGGGTCGGGTCATCGGTTGAACCGACCGGGTCACCGGTTTTTACGAAAACTGATCGGGTCGCACCGAGTCACACTGGTTCTGTAACAAGGCCGGTCCAATATGAAAATCGGACCGGTTACATGACCGGTTCACCGGTTTCCGGATCGATCGGCCGGGTCGATCCGATTTTTATAACATTGATTATATCGCACTCAGCCTCACGTGTTGTGCCGTTACGGTTAGTCGCCCTTTAACCCTTTCCCTTTCAGGCCAAACCCATGCCTATGTTGGCATGTTGCCATTTCTCTTGCATATTTTTTACATGTGTATACCTTTTATATTGGTTAGATTTGTGTGCAAAATAACTGGTTCAGTTGCCTTGCCTTTGATCTGAACTTGACCTGACCAATAAATACATATTTTTTTGAACTAAATTTAATTACTGATCCACTTTTATTTGGGTCAGTTTTAAACCTGACTTATTTTAATTATTTACCCATTGACCTAAAACTTGATCCATACCCATTATGTGCAAAAAAAAAAACGAAAAATCAACCACTTTTATTCTGCATTGACATTATATGATATAAATTATTTGCTTCTGCATAAGGTGTATCACCTTCTTAACTAGTATATGTATTACTTAGTATGAACTTTTTAATCTTTTGTAATCACTTATTGTCAGATTAGTCAGACACTGTTTTTATAGAGATTAGCCCTCCTCTCGTGTTCTATCTACCTTTCTGTCAATAAAGAAATAAGTACTCATACTTGGCATATGCTAAATTGCATCTCATTTTGATACATGTGTGTGCTAAATATAAGCTGAAAGTTTAGTATGTGAACCAAAATCTTTGAGTACGACATGAAATATTCTCTCTTTTTTAATTTATCATCAATTTGGAGCTTTTTGGTGATCCAATAAAATCATGATAATTGCAAATATCAATTATGAGTTAGAATGAGTTGCCCATGACATTGATCAGTATCATGGAATAGTAATATTAGCATTTTTTTGAAGAATTGGTATTTATTTAACAAATATCAAATTTATTATATAATTTATATATTTTAAAACAAATAAAGAATTAAATTACATAAGTTTAAAAATTAAATCAACAACTATAAAAAAATCAAATAAAAAACAAGTTTTAAAATCAAGTCAAAAGCGGGTCAGGTCTGATTTGACCTGATTTCGCGATCTGGATTTGATCGGTTTTGAAGCAAAATTCATCTGATCTAATCCAATCCAATTTTATTCGGTTTGGATTAGATCGGTTTTTGATTTTTCGAAAAACCTAATATTTTAGTTATACTAATCACTAGTTATATAAAAATAAAGCCATTCAAAGTTATAAACCATAAAAAATTCAAGTCTTCAAACTAAAACAAGTCTTAAAACTCATGAAGAGTTAAAATAGATTAATAGACAATAAAAAACTAAAATAAGATAATTTGCTATAAATAACTGTTGGACAAGTGACCTTAAACTCAAGAGGGGGGGTGAATTGAGTCTTAAAAATATTTTCGCAAAATGCCTCACTTTCCTTTTTGAAAACGAGTATCTTGAGTTCAAATTATTTACTACACGTAGAGACTATATAATAGCAAATAACTCAAGTAAATAATTGACAAGATATGAAATTAAATATGCTCAAATGATCTAACAATGCTTATGCAAAGATAAGGGTTAGAGATATTGCAAACGAGATGTATCCTAGTTCGGTCACCACCACTGTGACCTACGTCCAGACTGAAGCCGTTTTGTCAACTTTCACTATTCGGTTGGGCTTCAAGGGTGCTCAACAAACCACTACAATATTCTCCAAGACTTCGTTTACTTGGAGACTAACACTTTTTCTTCACTAACACAAGGGTTCACTCCTCTCTCAATTCAAGAAGTAAGATTGAGGTGATTAAGAAAGGCTAAGTACTCTCAAAGTACGGATTACACAAATTGAAGCACTAATAGGTGTATAGCTTTACAAGAAAGATGAGCTCAAGTGTATGCAATGATCAAAGTGAGTAATTAATGAGCAATAATTGGCTAGAATGAGTAATAAAGGTTCAATAATTGATCTATGGTCGTGTACTGTTCATCATTGTTGATGTGGGTATTTATATTGACACCTCATTTGAAAACTGGTCGTTTCTAGCCGTTTATAGCCGTTGTGATCTGTACATATCTGGATATTTGTTGGGCTCATATCCGAATATTGATATCCGGATATGGTATCCGGATATTCTCAGTGAAATATCTGGATATTTCATGGCAGCACCCTTTTTGCACGAAATCCGAGTTTCTTTTCTTTCAAAATGGTGTCTAAGACTTTTAATGCATGTAATTGGTTATGGAAATTATCTAGAAATGTTTATATCATGTAGGTACCTTTTCCAAACCAATATTGTACATATCAAACCATTTGTTTTGACATTGCTTTAAAGATGCGTTCTTTTTAGAACAAATGAATGATTTAGGATCATGAATATGTGTGATTACATTGTGCAAGGCTGCTTACATGCTTAAGTTATTTCAAAGACCTTTTAATGCATGTCTGAATTGTTAGATCAAGGTTCTTTAAGCACTTTATGATTAAGTAACTATATGTATGACTTGAGCTCATGCAATGCTAGAATCTATACACCTTTACATAATTTTCTTAAGTCCTAAATGAATATACCATTGAGATCTTGGACTTGGCTTGATGCTTGAATTGAATACTCTCACTTTTGCTTGATTTCTTTTGGATGTTGCTTCGTCTTTGAGCATTCCTCTTTACGTTTGTTTGTTATCATCAAAATTATGTCGACGTGGAATCATCAAGCGTATTATCTTTGAGTATGTGGCAACCACATCATCACTTTAATTCTTCAATCTCCCCATTTTTTATGCTGACAAACTTTAAATTGAGAAAGAGGGTTAGTGTAGCATTTATTTATTTGAAATTCAATACTCCCCCTATTTACCTTTCACCTTGACTAATTGAATATTTCTCAATTTAGTATACATTTCTCCCTCTTTGGCAACATCAAAAGGAGGCGAGTAATCCAATAAAGAAAAGATTGTAAATGAGTATGCAAGCAATAAAATAGTGCAATCAAATCTCAAGAAAAACACGATGCATAACATTAAGAAAAAATGATACATACAAGAAATAGATACTCGTAGTACTCAAACATAAACCAAAAAGAGTACAAGCGTCTCAAAAAACATAGTCTATCTAAATAACAACAAACAATCCTATAGACTATGAATCATCGTCGGAGCCAGAAGCTGTAGGAATATGCTCATCACTGGAAGTGTCCTCATTTGAAGCAGTGGCCTCATCACCCTCAGCATGATCGTCACGAGAAGCACCATCACCACTGGCAGGAGAAGCAAGACCAAGAGATGACTCAATGCGAGTGAGGCGAGTAGAGATATCACGACAGAAGGCAATATGAGCAGCTTCTTGCTACTGAAGGTAAAGCATGATATCATGTGAAGAGTAGCCTCGAGGAGCAAGTGGAGGTGGCAGTGGAGGAAGCGAAACCGCAACAGCAGAAGGTGGATCTACTGGCATATCAGCAGCCTGTGGAGTGCTCAGATCCTCATCTATGTCGTCAGCAGAGGCATCACCATATAAGGCCTCATCATCCCATTCCCACTGACCATATAGGCGGATGATGTTTGTCTTCATCAGCAGCTTCTCTCCAAAGCAATTATGACCGGTCATGAGCTTCTTTTTCACTTCACCATCCATGGGTACACCCTTAAGCTCCATAATACGCTGAATGAGCATAGGGTATGGCAGATGTGTAGTGGAGCCATATGATGCATCTCGCATCTGACAGCAGAAAGTGTGGCGCCAGTCGATGAGGAGCTGATTACGAATAGCCCACATAGTGAAGAGATCATTCTCCTGAACAATGGCATGATTGGAATGCCTAGGGAGAATGATGTGAGATATCACATAAAGTAATATGCGGGCGGAGATACTCAGCTTCTTGGCTGAGAGTCGGACCAAGTTAGTTCGTGCAGTCCTAAGACGGAGGATGGAAGTCACAAATGCCACATGATCATAGGACTGAAAGTCTGAAAAATGAATCCCATCAAAAGTGAGTGGCTCATCAGCGGTCACAATATCATCATCATCATCCAACTGAAAGGTGTATCCAATGAGCTCCTCCCAATCATCAAGGGTGAAAGCAATGTGGACTCCCTTTACGCGGGATCGTAAAGTACCACGAGAGTACTCGAGGTTCTTGTAGAATGCTCTAACAAGCACCTCGAAGTATGAACACTGAAGGGAAGCATACTGATGCAAGTTGACAGCATCAAGAATCTGGAAGATGTCAAACCCCTGAGCAGCAAAGAAATCAGTGTCCATATATTTCGGCTCCAAAATGGGACGAGTAGAGAACCTCTCGACGAACGTACAGATCTCGTCGACATTCCCATCAAAGAGGCGACCTAAACCAAAATGGTCAACAATGGAAGCGGCAGGGGAAGAGGCAGAGGTGTCAGCCCTCATCTTGGAGCGGCGCTCACGTTCACCATCAGCCATAGCGTGGAGGGAAAAAAGCTGGAAAATAAGAGAAACTTAGAACAGGGGATGAACCAAATTTTTTTTTGTTGTTTTTCCAAAACCATGAATGCAGTCACAGTGATTATGTGAAAACACAAGGAAGAAGTTTAATGAGATACATACACGTTGTAACCGTAAGGGATTAAATGTAGTCATCCCTTTTTTTATTAAAAAGTTTTTATTATGTCAAATATAATATCTTCCTTTATAAATAAATTTGTATAGTTTTTTTTTTGTAATTTAAACTTTTTTAATGTTATCAAAAATTAAATTATAATAACCCTAATTACATGACTTTTAAATTAGAGGGTTATGATGAGGACCTTATGGTCATAAATAGAATGAGAATGAAATTCTAAGAATTTGGATACCTATATTGAGGGTATTCCAGTCAGGTGAATGTTCATCTGCTGTTTTTGACTACTAACGCAGTAATAAACTATAGAATAGCTCCAGTACAGTGAATTTAAGTTAGAGAGCTATCCTAATGATATGAGTATCATAAATGATGTATATAACACCTCACAATTTTCAAGTTTAAATATTAAGATGCTAATCAAAAAAATAAAAATAAAATAAAAAAATAAATAATAAAAAAAGTGAGGTGCTTGTCGTGCTTAATCCTTGTCGTGCTTAGACAAAAGTCCTTGTCGTGCTTAAACCAAAATCCTTGTCATGCCTAAACACATGACCACCTATAGCTTTTCTTCCATTCTTACATACAAACAAAGAAACATTAAACAAGGAGAATTGTGAATTGTTTAAGAATCCTAGTCGTTGCCTTTTCTTAGCAAACAGTTGAATTAAATAAACAAAAGTGAAACCTTGTGCCAAGCGTGGAACAACAAGGAAATATTAAAGAAAACAAATTTTGGCAAATTAAGCAAGAGGTGGACTCAGAGGAATAAAGGAAAACAATTCTGATTGCTTTAAACCAACAAGTCGGTTCCTTGCTTGTCTCAAAACACCAAGTCGGTCCTTTTCTTCCATTCAAAGTACATGACCGCCCTAGCTTCTCCTTCCTTTCTTTTCATACGGTCAAGAGAATTCTGAATTGTTTGGAGACATCAAGTCGGTCCTCACTTGGTTGAATGCATCAAGCAGCTGAATTGTTTAGGAGAGAAAGAGGTAAGTCCCAAGTAGGTCCCAATACATCTTTATCGGTTCTTTCTTTCCCATTAAAAACATATGACCGCCTTGTATTCTTTCTTTCCTTGCATACGGTCAAGAAAATATTCTGGATGAGAACAAGTTAATGAAGCAACTTGAATAAGCCTTAATGTTAATCGGTTGTCTCTTTGTGTTTTAGATATCAAGCAGCTCAATTCTTCCCTTCTAAACCGTAGAAACCAAGGGAGCTAAGAGGAGCTTGTGAGTATTTTCTTGTCCCTAAAATGCTTAGTTACTTTGTGGAAAAGAATCCTTGTGTTCTTGTGTCATAACCTTGTATTTTCTTCTTTTGATAAGTGATAAGAGATGAGTTTCCAAGCATGTATTGTGCGCACCATGGGGCTGACTTTTGATGAAGTTTTATTTATATATGTTATGGATTGATGGCTGATGAATCCCTTGGATTGAAGTATATAAACATGAGAATATTTTGGAAAGAAAATCATGGACTTGAACTAGGCCAATTCGGCCAAGAGGAGAAAATTGTGTAAACAATATGTTAATAAAATTCTAGGTGGAAGTGGATGTTGGTTTCTATAAGTTAAGATGATGTTTTGATGTTTTTTCGTATTCTGACGGAACTGCCGTGTATTGACAATTCGTACATGGTTGTTGTAGGTTGCCGTACGTTGATTTGAACCCCGAACCGTGAGCTCGGTGGATTGCCCTTGGTCCTGGATTAAGTGGGATTGAGATGAGTAATTGGAACCATGCTTGTAGAATTAGTAGCTTGCATGTATTCATATGAATAGTAATTAATTGAGAATGTCCTCTGTGTAGGCATTTCTATTGTATAACGAGCTCGAGAAATATATTACGTTGGAGCTACGTGGAGAGGATTATTCAGGTAGCCTCTTGGTACTGGGGCTTGTTCCCCTTTTCTGTTCCACCATACCCGTTGAGAGTAATGGTAGGAAGTGTATATGAGTAGTGTAGAACAGCATGAGCATGCATTATTACAGTGGGTACTTATGTATCGAGTCTCTGGCCAGTAGACAGTTAGCCTTCGGGCAGTGCAGACTTCCACTAGATAGGTCTCCGAGAGAGAGTTCCAGTTGACCTAGGGTCGTGGTGTGTGATCCGGACAGGAGCACACTAGGAATGTCTCGGGTGTATATGGATGGAAGGGGTACCTTGGCTGTGGTTCTTGGAACACACCTTGGATGATACCCGTAGGCTTATATATGCCGAGGACGTTGCGTGGTATTAGTAGCTACCATTCCAGCTTCGTCGTATTTTATATCCCGATATTTCCCAGTTTCTCTAAATCCCTTGCTATATCCCGTTTTGAAAGTGGTTGTTTTATATTATTTATATGCATTGAAGTGAACTATTGGGCAGAGTTTTCTCCAGAATCTCTGGGTTACTGAGATATATGCGTATATCTCACCCCGTATCGGGGGATTTATTTCAGGAGGTAGCAGTGGCACAAGAGTGGCGGGTAAGAGGCTCGTAGGATGAGTCATGGGAGCATTGTCATTATTTGTTCATGATATATATTTTGCCTAAGTCTAGTTAGTTGTTATGTCATTCGAAGTTATGTTTAAAGTTGTAAATTCAAGTTCATATTTCAAGTTGTACATTCAAGTTATGAATATGTACGTTGTTATATTTAAATGAGATGTTGTAAGTATGCATGAATATTGATGTAATAGGATGGAAGGGCTTTAGGCCTATTGTAGGATGATGATTATATGCTTACGTTGAGAAATGACATGTAAATGGATCCTTGTGATTGAAACAAGTT
This sequence comes from Gastrolobium bilobum, assembly GCF_033153095.1. Taxonomy (NCBI): domain Eukaryota; kingdom Viridiplantae; phylum Streptophyta; class Magnoliopsida; order Fabales; family Fabaceae; genus Gastrolobium; species Gastrolobium bilobum. Next base: position 20,875 of record NW_026895327.1, on the reverse strand, counting down.
AAGGATTTTAAAGTGAGTATTATAGTATAAACTGTGTAATAAATATAAACTGAATTGGGTTGCAAGTGCCCCAAGGCATTGCTGGTCCTTGTGTGTGCCACCCATTGGATTATTAGGTACATTTGAGGCTCTTGTGAGCATTTTCAATTTGGAGATTTTAGGAAAAACAAAGGAAACTCTGGCGAATTTTCTGTAGAATTGGCAGATTTTAGACGAACTTCGGGAGAGCATATCTCCCTCCACAGAGGTCCGATAGGGACTTTCCATACGCCATTTTAAATATTGAGATGTCCCCTACGTGGTGTTAAAATATGAGAAAATTATGGGTTGCAAGAAGCCCAGTAGGATTTATTGAACACGGACTGTCCAGAACCCTCTTATGCAGGGGCAGTTTTTGGGAAATTAATTCCCGCTTCATTTCTCAGTCAAATTAAGCGTATGATATATCAAATTAAAGGTTTAGGTGTCTATTTTGTAAAAAAAAAATTTGAGAGCAATTGGATGAGTGAATTTGCTACAGTAATTCGTGGAGTGAGAGAGGTTTTGAGCTGTTTTGGGGTTGGTTGGCTGTTTTGCTTATCCAACTTCAAACGGCGATAGCTAGAGCAAACGAGCTCCGATTAAAGCGTGTGATAGCTTCTTAGAAAGGGAATTAAGTAAGAAAAAAAAATATAACTCGAAAGGATGGTCTGATTGTGAGCGGTGAGTTCGTAGGAAATTAATTAGTGAACCATGTTTGGAAAGGTAAAAACGTAAATTTGAGAAATTGGCTAAGTGGGTTTATGGGAACCCCTTAGTAACTTATGATAAGTAAAATAAGACATAGAAATTGTTTAAATAAGTATTCCTCAAGAGTTACATTTACAGTCACAGCTTTTAATTATTACGCTTTTTATTGTTTTAAATGCTCGCGTAATAATCGGAAAAAGTTTATTCGCATTTTTATAAATGAATTGTTATGATTGTAACTGCGCTTAATATCATAATTAATGTTAACAATACCGGTGTACAACGGGATGTTACAATGTAATCATAAGATTTGATAAAATTTGATATCCATATTAAGGGTATTTTGCACAGGTAAATTTTCATTTGTTAATTTTGACTGCTGACGTAGTAACAGTCAGTAGAATAGCTCCAAGTTAGCAAATTATAGTTAGAGAGCTAATATAATGATATAAACATCATGAATGAGGTTAATATATGATTTGATGAAGTTTGATACCCATATTGCGGTATTTTAGAAAAGTCACTTCTGTCGGGTATTTTGTATTGCTGTAGAAGCAGCCGGTAGAATCTTGGAACAGAAAAAGATGAGAAAATGGAAATAAAGACCAATATATGCCTAACAAGTCATAATTAGACCAATAATGTTAAAGTTAAGAAGATTATGAAATCTGGGTACCGTTAAAAACACCGGTAAATACTACAGTGCAATTAAATCACTGTTAGTGGATCTGTGATCTACTAATCAAAATTTTAAGTTATGAACATCATAATTAGACAAAATTAATGTTAAGTACTTAAAGTTAGAGTCTTGGGAGTTTCCGGGTAAAAAATTTGACGACGGTTCAGATAAAAATTATACCAGATTCCACTAATAGACAAAGTGCCACTAAAGTGACATGGCACCCCTAATTAGGGCACCTTCCCCCCATTTTCCTGATCAGATTGCAGCACCCCATTTCTCCTTCTCTCTCTAAATCTCAAACTTCAAACCTTGCTCTCACTTTTCTCTAAGATTTCTCCACCAAAACCCCTCCAAATCACTAAACCACCTTCACCATACTTGCTCCCCTCACTCTCCTCTTCACAACCATACCATTTTTATGATGTGAATCCAAAATTTTGTGCTCCTCCTCCACACATACAGCCACAGTTTTGAGCTTTAGGGAGGCCATGGAGTTGTGTTCTTGAGTTCTCTTGAAGAACAATTCATCCTTGCTTGGTTCCTTTGATTTCTAGTGTAAGTGTTCTTAATTTTGTTTTGAAAAATCTCATCTTTTTCTCTTGTGTTCATGAGCTCTAACTCTTGAGCATGTTCTTGAAGGTGTGTTCTTGTTTAAAGGAGCATTCTTGGTGGTAAAAGGTGGAGCTTGGAGCTAAAAGTGTGAACTTGGAGATGTAAGCTTCACCTTGGGAAAAGATGACCGAAAAGCCTTCCTTTATTCCTTTTTATGCCTCAGTTTTGTATGTGGGTGGGGAGAATAATGTTGAAAAATTTGTAAAGTTGATGTTTTGATGATTGTTCTTAAGGGTGTGTGAGTTTTGAACCAAGAAATGGTTAGTTGGATGAGTAAATGTGCAACCTTTGAATCCTTGTGAGGATTTCGTGAAAAAGAATGAACTTGAACCCTAAAAATGTCACATGAAGGTTCGGCTATGTCCATGGAGGCTAGGGTTTGATGACTAAAAATTTATACGAAGTTTTTAAGAGTGGAAAAATCCTAAGAGGAACTAAGCAAGATTAACTAAGTAGATTATCTCTAAGTGAAATCTACTAATCTTGATTAAGGAGGACTTAAAACCCTAATAAGCATAACTAATCAAATCTGCCCCCTTTGATATAATATGGATTAGTGGTGTTAAAAATAAGAAAATCATGGATTAGTGGATTAATTAAGCGTAAGTACTAATTAACTAATGAAATGACTAAGAAATAAGCTTAAAAAAATAATTTAAACACCTAAACAATTCAGCCATGTAGGTTTAAATTAGGGTCACTATGTTAAAATTAATATTAAGACCTAATTAGGACATTAATCTAGTGGTTAAGAGAAGTGGACTATGCATAATACACTAATTAATTATTAAACCCTAAAATTAGACTTAATTAGGGTTTAGGTGCACTAATCAAGCAATTAGTGAACTTGAGGTATCATGACATAATGTGACTAAGTGGGATTTAATAATGTGACCTAATAATAGAAAAATCCAAGAATTAAAGTGATTTAGAGTTGATAACCAAAAGTAATTAAGGTTTGATAATTAAACCCACTTAGGGTTAAATGACAAGTTTTTAGGCTAACTTGGGGAGGGAATATCTCCCTCCATAGAGGTCCTATATAGATGTTCCTTATATAATTTTGAAGCTTGAGATGTTAGCTATATGTGTAAAAATTTGAAACCATTTGAATATGTATGACATTCTGTAGGTTCGGTTTAGTGGAGACTGCCCTGGGAGGCCATGTGCAGGGGCTGTACATGGCTGCAACTTACATGAATTGTTTCTCCCCCAGTTATTACTCAAATTAGGATTATAATATGTTTAATTAAAGCTAAGGGTGTCTAGTTATTTTCATAAAATTTTTAGAGCAATTGGTTTCTCATATTTTCCAGAATCGAAAAATTGGTAAGGGATGTTTAGGGCTCTGTTCGGAGTTGGCAGGCAGCTTTGCTTGTCCAACTTCAAATGGTGATAACCGGAGCTAAAAAATTCCAAATGAGACATTTGATACCTTGTTGGAAATTTAATTGAGTCTAGATTAACATAATAAAATATGAGAATTTTATAACAAGTGGGTTGCGCATAGTGACTAGAAAATAAAAGCATGTATAGTTATAGGAAAACCGTAAAAATGATATTTAGGCTAAGTGAGCTTATGGGAACCCCTTAGTAACTTATAATATGTATACATATGGCTTGGATGAGTGAAAAATAATCTAAGTTACTTTAGTGATCCTAGAGTGTGATACTAAGATTATGCAAGGTGCTTAAACTACGTGGATGATTGTGTAATAAGTGAACACTTCATAATACACTAAAATACATAATTATGTAATAATTGGTCTAGACTTGTAATGGGCATATTATTGGCATGTAATAATGAAATGTGGAATCATTAAGTGATTGAGTATTAATGATGTAAATGAATTCTGCTCTAGGTTTGCCTAGAGGACTTGACACTTGAGGGTTTATTGGAGCATACGTATTTTACTGTTGGAGTTGGGCTTATGATAAGCTCAGTGAGGTAATCTCCTAGCTCTATTTGCATCCTCTCTCTTGTGTCCCCACCATGATGGTGGGAATTATGGTGGTTGTATTGTATGAAAGTATGTGGTATAATGTATATGTGCATTCATTCACATTCATATAGATGTTATATGATTCTTGATGTTATAATGATGCACTGATGATATATGTTATGAGAATCCTGGCCAGTGATTATGGTATGTAGGCTGCCTATGACTTGACTCTGGAAGCTATTTCATACAGAGGTTGTGTTGACTGTCTATGACATTATGATTGTATTATATGAAAGTATGTGGTATAATGTATATGTGCATTCATTGACATTCATATAAATGTTATATGATTCTTGATGTTATGATGATGCACTGATGATATATGTTATGAGAATTCTGGCCAGTGATTATGGTATGTAGGCTGTCTATGACTTGACTCTGGGAGCTATTTCATACAGAGGTTGTGTTGACAGTCTATGGCTTGACCCTGATGTGTAACCATCTATGGCTTTGACCTTGGGGTTACACAAGGATGATATGATGATGCTATGTTTATGTTGTATGCCTGTATTATATGTTTTATATCTGACTTGTCATGCATGAAGTGGGCTCAGGGGATTAGAGGATCCTCTATGAACCTTGAGCTTACTGAGATGTGTTATCTCACCCCGTTTGGGGACATCATTTCAGGTATCCAGAGTAGTGGTGATGTTTCTAGGGGCAAGGCCCCCGTCTTGGAGTAGTGGATGACGTTGCTGATTTCTTTTTATTATGATTAGACTTTATGATGGCATGTATATTTGTTAACATGCTTATTTATCGTATGTTGAGACTATGTTATGTAATTATTTAGGCTCATGATTGTATTACTGGAGCCATGGATCATTTACTGATGCTTAGATGTTTTTGAATTCAATATAGACTCGATGTATGTTTTCTGTTAATTGGGCATGGAGTCTTATTGTTCGTATTGACCCGAGAGGGGATCGCAGTCTGTGTGGGACTTGCGAGTTGTCTGTTTAATAATGGTATCTATCAGGTTGTTGTATGTGTGGGACTCATGTTCCCAGTTATCCAAAATACAGCCGTTATGCTGTCCGTGAGACTCCGTCAGGTATGACACTTGATATCATATCCGGATGGTCAACGGCCACTAGTGATGACCAATGGTTTTAATTAATAGACTTAGATTTTAATGTTACACGAATGCAATATATCAGATGAACACTGTGAAAATATTTTAGAAAATATTTTGGTAAAAGTTCACACGTATTTTTATAAGACACTTTATTATTCTTTTAAAATAAAGTCTTCCGCTGTGTATGCTAAATATCAGGTATGTTAACAACTAGAGTACTACGGCGTGTTACATAAATCATGCTTCTTTAATCATGTTGACATTAATTTCTCTTTATGCTTTCTCGGAGTTCATCTCAATAACGCCTTTGACTACATTGGAAGGAAAGTACTGAGCTGGAGCATTTTTGACTTTCATGAAAATGCACTCAAAACTGCGTCTGACTTGTTTTGACATCCGAATCTCCATAAATCATCTTTATGACAGGTTTCAAAAAATCATCCTTGCTAGATCAATTACTCAATTTTATAATGTTAGGTGTTCATTTAGAACATTGTATACTGAATGTTATTTGTCCAACCATCCATTGTCAGAACTACAAATAGATGCTTGATTACAGGGTCGTTCATATAACTTAATACTTGAAACTTGGATGATCTTGGTGAACTATTCACCTGAATTTTCTCATTTGTGATGGTTTTCTAGAGTCAGAGTTTTATGGAAACTCAATTAAATAAAGCAATAAATAGGGTGATATGGTAATATTAAATAGCTTTCACAACAAATCGAATCTCTCAAGTATTGATGCGACAAAGGAAAAAGACAATGAACATTACCTATTTTAAAATATTTGACTTATTATGTTGTGTTCATCTATCCATTGAGAGCTCAAGAACTTTTGTAACAAAACACTTAGTGGTGGCTGAAGAATAAAATTACTCAAAAGTTAAACTACAAGAGAAATATGGAAGAGAAGAACATGTCAAGCCTTTCTGATAAATGATAATTGCCTAAAATAAAATTGAAAGGAAATATTTTTGATAATAGTTGAATTTGTTGGAAACATATTATAGATTTATTACACAAAACAAAAGACACATTTGCAAGCTAGTACCAACATAACCTTGATATCATAAACAAACATAACATATGATAGGTTTATTACATGAAAGGATATGCAAACTCACGCCTAAATGACATTGACATAAACAAACATAAAAGACACAACCCACCAAGTAAAAAAAGTTCAAAAGGAAAAGCCACATTCAAGAAGCTATCTAATTGTCCAAGCATGCATATTTGAGTCACACTAGTATCAACCCAAGCGTAGCTCCAAATCAACTTCTTCATTAGCACTAGCATTCATGGAAGTGCTTGCACCACTTGTCTGCATCTGGAACCCATATGTGATGGTGTTGGTGTTAGCTTCTCCGGATGGTGGTACCAAAAAGAAAGGAACTTGATTTGGTAAAACCGAGAATATTTGTTCTGGTTGATTAACAATCATTGGCATGGGATATGAGGCAGATGCACCTATGGTGTTCCAATTTCCAGTCATGAGGTTATTAGCAAAATGGATTGGGTTCCTTCTCCCGAAGCTGTATAAGTTTGTGGACTGTAGGTGTCTAAACAATCTAGCAACATATCTTTGAACTTGTTGGGGTGTCTTGTGCGACAGAAAGTTCTTAGTTATTTTGGTCCAGCATCCTCTTCCACTTCCATACTTGATTAGCCCCATAAAAAGTAACCTAAGATAAAAATGCAGAATATAATAATGTATCAATAAATTAAGGGAAAAAATAGCGATAAGACTTGATGGCCCATGAAAACTAAGTTTTTCCTTTCCCGTTATGCTTCCTATCTGAAATGTTGAAGAGCAATGGGACTTGAAAAGCAAGAAAAAAATAAACAAAATGATAGGATACTAATATAAAATCAATTAGAGTAAGGTTAAAGGACACAAACTTATGATCTCTTGGAGTCCAAGGATTCCTGAATCTAGCTCCACGAGGAAACAAGAACGCATTTGAATATGGTACTAGTTCAAGTACCATAGCAACTTGATCACAATGAATGTTGGGTTGGAGCCCGGTAACAATCTGAGAGGGTTCATAGATATGCCCTGAAGCTAGCCAAATAGTAGTTTGTTGGCTGATGGTGTGGCAGGTGTGGCACAAATTAGGATTTTTACAATCCCATAAGGGCATAGGAGCTTTCTCGAATTGGGTTTTCTCTGTAGAAACAAGACCTAAATTGAGGATTCTTGGTGTCTCTGATGATCTGGGTGATGAAGGAGGGGAATCAGTAAGATCAACAATTTCAATAGCCATTTCCAGGTAATGGTGTGGAGAGAAAGAGAAAGATAGAGATGGGGAGAAATTTGCTAGCGAAAAAAGGGAATATATTATGGATGCGTTACTCCAATTGTACTTGAAGTTAGTGTTGAAGGTTGTAATAGTCTGTGTCTATATTTATAAAACATGGAAGCTATACGTTTCATTTATTAAAATATCTATGAAAAATATTATTATTTAGGGACATAATCCTTTGACACTGATTTCAAACAAAAAATTTCACACCTTATTTAAAAGTCGTTGATCTTGCGTTGATCTAATGACTCTAATTTATAAGTATGTGATATCCATTGATCTGTCTTAATCTAATGATCTTCAAATGAGATGTCAAACTTTTTGTTTGACACCAATATCAAAGGATCCTGCTCCTATATATTATTTATGTTTTATTCAAATCACTTATACATCCCAAATAAAATTAATGTATTTAGACTTGCTATCCCTTTGTTTCAAAAGTTAATTATGAGATCCCTTTACGGGAAAAGTACTTCTTATGTGACTGCAGAAGGGAAAATTTGCAGCAACACAGGATACGCGTCCGAATCCTGTCTTCTTTTTTTTTGTTTTTTGTTTTTGATAGAATCCGCACGTGTATCCTAGGATCCGCACGTGTATCCTAGTGTTAAAAATTTGCTGCAACTTTTCTCATCAGCAGTCACATGAGAAGCGACGGACCCTCCCTTTATATATTATTACTCAAGCCTCCCTTATTAAGTATAAAGATGTAGTTTGATTTAACTTCTCTTTTAATTGCTTATTTTTTTCTTCTTAATTTTTGTTATAGAAGAGTCGCACAAGAGAACAAGATATTGGAAATTGAAATACACTAATAGGATTTGTGAATCTCACATCAAATAAGAAGAAAGTTTACATTTTTTTGAGATATTTCAATCGGTTCATAACTTAGCGACTAGTCTGATTCGGGACGGGTCCCAGGATTAAGGCTCTAAATCCCCTCCCAAAGATGGTACTGGAGAAGATTGAACATATACCTTTATCCCACATACTCAATTCCTTGACGCCAACTAAGCTACCATCATTTAGTAAAAGTTTACATATTTATATATTGGATTTTACAAGAGTTATGTTGTAGGAAAAATGATTGTGTAATATTATAGAGATTCGTTTTGCGTGCCATAGTTTTTTTTTGTTTCAAAAAGTGTGGACCCCACAAAATGTTGTGTGTGTAAGAAACTTTGTTGCATTATGTTAAATGATAAATGCAAACCCCTTATATATTAGCTCTTGTTTGCTTTTTCACTTCTAATTACACACATACCTAAGTCTGCAAACCAAATTATTGAAATTAAATTTGTATCTTTGTTTGCTGAAATTGGCATCAAAAGCAAAGAGGGGAAAGGGTAAAGAACATGGAATATAATAAAACACATATTTTGTTTAATTTATTTATGTTTAAAATAATTTATCAATGAAAGTTTATATTTAGAAAAAATTAATTTAATTTAAGTGTGCACAAAGAAATAATTTTTCTCTTATTAATTCTCAAAATTAAAGGATAATGAATATAATAAAGTAAAAGTGTTTTTGAATTATTTTACTGGAATGTCAAAATTTTATTTAATTATTTTTTTTTCAAATTGATTTTTTAAAGTTAATTATTTCTCTAAAAAAATTTAAACTAGCGCTAAGTATTTAAACTTTCAAAATTGTTTTTTTATCACTTTAATTTGGATAACCATATAAATAAGACCAAATACAATATGGGCTGGCCAATATGTATCGAGCTTAATTACACACGGTTGAGATGTAGATTGTTGTTCTTGGGCCTGGAGTTGAGGTTGGATTGCCTTTGTCCTTTGTAGTAGCGCGTGGGATTTGAATGAGGGTACCTGCGAAGACACTCTGATGCTTAAGTCAGTTTCAGAGGCAGGAGTTTTTATGTTATTATTGTAAATGATGATCATACCTTGGTGTTGTACCATTTGTTTATATAGTGGTTATGATGCCGCCTTAGCAAGGCGGCTTGGCCTCTGAGTGGCCAGGCTTGGGCTGCAGGTCAGTGCTAGGACTTGAGTAGCCTCATCTCCAGTCGTAGAGTCGCGGCAAGCTGGAGCTGTCTATCTTTTATTGGAATAAAGACGCGGTGGGATTTCCTTGGGCCTTAAGTTAGCTTCCTTAAGGGGGTTTTATCCGCGATATGGGCATCGCGTCTTGTCCAGCGCAATGAGTGCATCGCGTCTTATGCGCTATGTTTATTCATCGCGTTTGCTCTGGATACTTAATAGGTTTGAGCTTCTCCGTATGTCACTGGGTCTCTCATGGGCCTTTATTTTATCCGGATCAGATAACCATATAAATATATAGTAACTCACAAAGGAGGACTTTTTGACCATTTTGTCCCTTATTAATTAAAAAATAACTATTTTACCCTCATCCCAAAATTATACACTACTCTACCTCTTATTAATCGATTACATGATCATATAATCGATTAATTTATGACTAGAAATAAAGTATAGATATCTTTATTAATATAATCGATTAACTATCGATTACATAGAAAGGAAAACAAAAAATTCACGGGTTTATGCTAACCTGTATTTTTATTCCTGTTGATGGTGCTTGTTCCTTGGTGTGAAGCTTGTGTTTGTGAATTGTGACCCTTTGGAGGAGGCTCTTGGTGCTGGTTAGAAGAAGGTTCTAGGGGTGCCTTTTGGTTTGTTTTTTGGATGAGCACTAAAGGCTTGGAGTTCCGGTAGTTTGTTGCTGGTTCTTGGTTCGTTAATAGGTTTTATTCAACCTGTTGTGGTTGCTGTTCTGTATAATCAAAGGAATAGGTTTTCGTTCGGGCATAACTATATTCCAGGAAGGCAAAACAAAATAATTAAAAATTCAAACACCACAAAGGAAATAGGGTATGGTTATTGTACCGTGGGGGTACATAAGATGTGTCTGATGGAGGGTGAAGTATGTTAATCTAAGGGTACTCATAATGACAATGGTAGAGACCAAAACACTATGGTAGAGACCAAAGCACTGTAGAGGCTTCCCATGTATTCTGCCTCAAGGGGGTATGTGTGTGTGTATGGGTGGCTAAGGATGGAGAAGAAGATACGCTCCTCCATGTGTGAGGGGATATTTAGAGAAGGAAAGTGGAGAGCTGTAGTCAACTTAACTAGCCTAGCCTTTTTAGGCTAGGCATGCTGAACCTTTACTAGTGTGCAGGGGTAGCAGTGCTTGGGGAAGAAGGGTAATGTCCTAATGGTGAGCCTCTATGGCTCACCATGGGTGCCCTCTAGAAGGTTCTTAATTGTGAGCTTAGTGATATGGGCCCAATCTTGCTAGGCCTAAGTGGGTATCCACAACAGAAGCCCCCCAGCTTGGTAGCCTGCGGAGTCGAGGTGCGAAGATATATGGCAGCTTAGGTCGATTTCCCGTATTATGCAGTGTTCCAAGTAGGATACATTGTAACCGATTGATATTACGTCAGCCTTCACGAGTTGTTTATTTGCTATCTTTAAGTGTGGATTGTCTGGTCGGTGATGCTTGAGTGCTTCAAGAGACTCTTCTATTCTGGCTTGCAATTGTGTTGAATTTTGTTGTCTTCAAATATGCGCCTTGTTGTCGAGGAAGGTCTTCAAATGTTGTTGAAGCAACAATAACCCATACGAAAACCTATTCCTTTAATTATACATTACAACAACCAAAACAAGTTGAATAAAACTTGCTAAGGAACCAATAACCGGCAATAAACTACCGGAACTCCAAGCTTTCAGTGCTCGTCCAAAAAACCAACCAAGAGACACCCTCAGAATATTCTTCGAATCAGCACCAAGAGTCTCCTCCAAAAGGGTCACAATTCACAAACACAAGCTTCACACCAAGGAACAAGAACCGTGAACAGGAATAAAAAAATAGGGTAGCATAAACCTGTGAATTTTTTGTTTTTCTTTCTATGTAATCGATTACAAATCGATATTTAAGCGATTATAACAATGAAGATATCTATATTTTATTTTTGGGAGCAAATTAATTGATAAAATAATCATATAATCGATTAATAAGGTGCAGATTAGTGTAGATGTGGGCAAAATAATTATTTTTTAATTAATAAGAGGCAAAAAAGTCAAATTATTTAATTAATAAGGGACAAATTAGTGTATAATGTTGGGATGAGGGAAAAATTATTTAATTTATTTATGTTTAAAATAATTTATCAATGAAAGTTTATATTCAGAATTTGTAAATAAAAAATTAATTTAATTTAAGTATGTACAAAGAAATAATTTTTCTCTTATTAATTCTCAAAATTAAAGGATAGTGAATATAATACATTAAAAGTGTGTTTGAATTATTTTACTTCAATGTCAAAAATTTATTTAATTATTTTTTAAATTGAATTTTTTAAATTAATTATTTCTCTAAAAAAATTTAAACTAATTAAACTTTCAAAATTATTTTTTTATCGCTTTAATTTGGATAACCATATAAATCTATAGTAACTCACGATTTAAGTTGTAATAAAATTAGAATTTAGTTCACACCAAAAAAAAAAATTAGAATTTAGTAATTGAGGAATCTTTATCATGTTACAGCATTCAAATCATAGAAAATACAATTATAAAAAATGAACTACGATAAAGCAAATTAGAAAAAATAATAATTTTGTACTCTAACTCTAAGAGAATGTAAATTGAATAGATAACTAATTAAGTAATTTTAGTGCAAAGAAAAGGCATTGATTTATGTTTTCTTTATAGTATATTTTTTCAAGATAAACACAATACAATCATTTTTAGATAACAAGATGAACTCATTACTTTAAACCTTAAAATAGTTATTAAAACTGAAATTTATGTCATCTATTTAAACTGAGCAAGCATCTTTTCTTTGTCTTTTTTCTTTGTTTCAATAATAAAATGATAATGTTTTCTAGTTGTTTGTGTTTAATTTTTTTTAACATTTTGCTTAATAAATCAGATTTTCAACAACTTGGACATTGCGTAGATTTGAGGAGCTTCCTTTTTTCTCTTCTTGGTAGAGTTACTAATAATTATATTATTTCAGATAAATCTAATTTATACTATATGTTGTAGGCTTTTTGACTCTTTTTCCCTTCATTAATTAACACCAAAAATGTTGATCCACACCACCCACGTCAAGATGCAAGAACACTTTCTTGAAAGCCACCAATTGACCACCAAAAAGAGGCTTGCTATGCGCTCAATAGGTGAAGAAGGAGGCTAGGTGAATGTGTTTAGAAGAGTGATATTTTCAGCGTAAAATATCATAAAAGTGGCGCATGGAATAAAGGAGAATTGGCTAGGTATTTTTCTGAAAAACCTAAGGAAGAACTCCACCAAAGTTAGCGCTCAAGAGGATGAGAGAAAGAGCTTTTATAAATTCAGATTTTTCTCCACAAATCCTCCTTAAAGTGGCGCACAATCAAGGGAAATAATTCAAATTTTTTTTCTCCAAAACTCTTCCTTAAAGTGGCGCACAATCAAGGAAGAAAAAAGTGGAGTTGTCTTAATTCAAAATTCTAAACAACCTTCATTTTTCATCCTCATGAGATTATGTCTTAACATAATCAAATATTCTGACTTAATGGCCATCATATGGCCAGCCATATGTGCGCCCCATTCAGCCCAAGAAACTGTCCAGATACGTTGAGTTGTTGTATTCATATTTGAATCAACTCACCCAATTATTCTCTCATCAAATCAAATCAGATTTGAGCTTATCTGGTTGACAAGATGACACTCATCACAACCCATAATGAGCGCCCAAATCATCCTTGAATAAGATCAAAGATCTCCTCTTGATTCTAAGGATTTGTTCCAATCAAGATCTTATCTTACCTTTTGTTATGAAACAATTTTTCATAGCCAATTTAAATTCGAATTTAATTATTTAAATTCAAACGTTCAAACATTTAAATTCAAAATTCAATTTCAAAATTTAAACTCTAAATTCAAAATTCAAATTTCAAAATTCAAATTCAAAATTCAAAATTTAAATTTCAAATTTCAAATTCAAAATTCGAATTTCAAAATTCAAATTCAAAATTCAAACATTAAATATCTGATAATTAATTTAACTATTAAATTAATTAATAATGTCTTGGACCATCCAAGCCCATTAACCAAACCATGCGCCCTCTTCCTCTTAGGAGGGCTTCCAAACTTCTTCTTGGGCTAACAACCATTATTAGGCCCAATACCTTTAATGCTATATCATCTTGACAATAAGGTGTTAGTGTGTGACCCATTAGGCCCAACATAGCCACTGACATAAATGGGCTTGGGCCCAACAAGCCCATAACCCATCTAATGACAACACAGAACACTAGCAATGTTTTGTTGCCCTAGAGCTAGTTAGATTAATGACTTGATCATCCTATTACACATATTTGGTTACCGTATATATTTCCTTTCGTCTCGGTTACCTTCCCATTAAACCTAGGGTAAGGAAACGTATCAACCCTTGCGGTTTAGGGTAAGCTTTATTCGAAATAGGGAATCTTCAATTTACTGACTCTAAAGGCAGATTCCCGAGTCCCTGTAAATGTCATCCCGATTTCTCCGGTTTACAGATAACCTCATCTCTCACAGAAATTTGACGAATCCCTTCAGCTTATCACCCTAGCCTTGTGCTCTTTCAGGACAAGCCCAACAGTGTACCTATGAGTCTCCATGTTTCAGGCATACGAGGTATACAGTCAAAGCGTGCCTTCTAGAACACAATCTAGGTAATAACTTCTGGTCTAAGGAAAGACATACCCAAATATAAAGAGACTACTCTAATGATACTCTCTGTGAGATTTTCTCATAGAGTCTCTTTGTGGGTCTGTTAAGTGCGAGCTATACCCATATAGGTCCACCCACGACTTTAGCTAAGACATCTCCATATCTGTAGCACATGAGGTTTTTACCTTGTATCTGTATACAAGTAGATAAGTCATGCTAGTCTTACCCGAGATCACTGATCCCTATTCTCAGTGTCTCTAGACTAGGAACATAAAATTAGGAATAAACGTTCAGTATTCTTGAATCCTCATTATCGTGATCTCATCACTGATACTCAAGAGATACCTATTTTTATTCCAAGGGGTTTATTCAGTTACTCATATAAAATATTAACAATAATATTGAGATAAAATATGAAACAGGATAAAGGTGCTTTTATTTATTTGTGACAATATAAAAGGTCCACATATGTCCTAATCTAATCAAAAGATTGTCTCTAGGACATCCATATACTAACACAAATCATATCCTAACCTCATTCATGATGTTTATATCATTAGATTAGCTCTCTAACTATAATATTCTAGATTGGAGCTATTCTACAGACTGATACTGCGCCAGCAGTCAAAAACAACAGGTGAAAACTCAACTGTTCAGAATACCCTCAATATAGGTATCAAACTTCATCAAATCTTATGCTTACATCATTTATGATATTCATATCATTAGGATAGCTCTCTAACTTAAATTCACTGTATTGGAGCTATTCTACAGTCTATTACTGCGTCAACAGTCAAAAACAGTTGATGAAAATTCACCTGACTAGAATACCCTTAATATGGGTATCCAAATTCTTAGAATTTCATTCTCATCTATTTACGACCATAAGGTCCTCATTATAACCCTATAATTTAAAAATTACATAATTAGGGTTATTATATTGATCAGTAGTACCTAAAATGGTGCCCCAAATGTGGGGTAATATATACATATGTATCTCAGTAAACCAAGGGTCCTAGAGAGTCACTCCACCCACTGGCTCACTCAATGTGCATGCAATGATAAACATATGAACAATATAACATATAACTAGGCACACATCCAAGAACATCAACACGAGGATTTCGTTCAAGGACCCTATCATATAACTCCCAAGAACCTTCTTGGTGCCTCTCCAATGGTTGAGACAACTCCATAGCAAAATTTGAACTGGAACTCCCTACGGAGATCTGTAAGAACCTGCACCTTTAATTAAGGGATTTAATTAATTAATTATGTGAAACTAGGAAATAATTTTATAATTGACCCTAATAATTATTATGAGGTTTTAATAATTATAATTAGTGAGTAAGAATG
The DNA here is from genome assembly GCF_033153095.1 of Gastrolobium bilobum. Classification (NCBI taxonomy): domain Eukaryota; kingdom Viridiplantae; phylum Streptophyta; class Magnoliopsida; order Fabales; family Fabaceae; genus Gastrolobium; species Gastrolobium bilobum. The sequence continues at coordinate 5,411 of NW_026895327.1, read as the reverse complement.
CTGAAAGTCATTTTTCGGAAGAAAAGTGCAGATACCAGTTCTGCCAGCTGCTGCCACCACCTTCCCTTAGCCTCCCATGCTTGTTTTGTGCAAAGTCTTCATCTTTTCTTCTTTGTTTCACCATCTAAACACTTGGTTGAGTGTGTGCGAGCTTTGTGAAGAGGGTGAGTGCTCCATTCTGAGTTGTGGTTGTTGTTAGTGAGGTGTTGAGGGGCTGAGTTGGTGTTCCTTTGGTGAGAGCTCTTGTTATTGGCTTGTGAGCTTCAAAGTGTCAACCTTTGGTGAGAAAGAACCTTGCTTGTGTTGTCATTTTCGTGTGCCTTGAAGGTCAGACCTGTAGAGGCAGTGTGGTGAGCTCCAAGAGCCTTTCTTCCTCTGTTTTGAGCTTTGGTAAGTGTCACCAACCTTGATCTTGTGTTTTGATGGGTAAAAGAGGTGTCTTGGTATGTTTAATGACTTAAACAAGTAACCAACAGTTGTATGAACCTCAATGAACCTAAAGATGCATGCTTTAACGTTAGAAAGTGTTAAAAATGGAACCTTGGAAGGATATCTTCGCGAAATGCAGAAACTGCATTCTGTCGCGAAATATCCGGATATTTGTCGTGGAATATCCGGATATGGATATCCGGATATGGGGATCTGGATATCCGGATATTGATATCCGGATATTGCCAGAGTGATATCCGGATATTGGATATCCGGATATTGCCTGTGAGATATCTGGATATTGGATATCCGGATATGTCCCCGAGGAATATCTGGATATTCTGGGTTTGCGAGGAACAGTAGCGTACTGTTCATCCATAACTAATCTATGGGTTTGTGGACCCTAGTTTGAGGAAGTTGAACTTCTGTAATTAATTAATGTAAGTCAGAATCAAATGATTTAGGGCTTATGGCTTGGTGAGAAGCCTTAAGACGTAAAACGTAATGAAAAGGCGTTGTCTTTATGTTGTATTCTTGTAGAGTATGATTGTTGATGTACTGTTGGCCCATAACAGATTGTGAATCTGCTGTGTTTGGACTTTGAGCTGTGGACTCTTGGCTTTGGGTGTTAGCTTGCAAGGTAAGCTTTCGTGTCCTCGGTTTAGCCATGTTGTGGTTCCACCATGTCCCATGGAGGTATGGTTCTATGCATGCTGTGTTACATGTTTTGGATATATTTAAAATGCTGTTGAACTTTATGTGTAATGGCTTTTAGTATGTATGTGTTGTTCCATCTTGACGGGGAGCCTGAGTATGTGGCGTCATACAATACGGTGGTCCGGGGTGGATGCAAGTGGCGTCATGCACTATGTGTGGGTATTTGGCGTATATAAATCCTGCATTTCTCTGGCCAGTAGAATGGAATTGAGACGCATGACATGACTATCTGCTGCATTACACTGTTTCAGAAATGATATTGATGAACTGCTTTTAAACTTATATTGCACATGTAAGTGAGCTTGGGGTGGAAGATCCTTGAGGACCCCTTGCCTTACTGAGATTTCTTGTTTAGAGATCTCACCCCACGTTTGGGGAATGCTTATTTCAGGTTTAGGTAGTATGGTGACTGATGCCTCTGGCGGCAGGAGGCCAGAGCTTAGCTGATTATGATATTACTGCTTATTTGCTAGCATGACTGGGCTGGATGCTGTTTATGTTTTCCGCATTATTATTATGTTGTTGATGTTGAGACTTATGTTGGGCTTTGTTGCCTTATTTGGGTGAGCATGGGAGTTGTCCATGCCACTATGTTGTTAATACTCTTGAGTTGAGTTGTATAAACTGATAGTTGGTTCGGTCTACGTGTTGTAGTTCCGTGACTAGAGCCATACATTATTGTTGTTTTAATTAATGAGGTATTTCAGTTAGCTGTTTTATTGCAATTGCATACATGCGATGTTTAATTAATTGATTAATAAGCAAGTTGGTGATGATAATGACTTCATAATTGAGAAGAAAAATATATTCCACATTTTTAATTAAGCGCAGCTTAATACGATAATATGATAACATTACCGGATATATACGGGGTGTTTTGCATTTATGGTATCAAAGCAATGGTTCGAGCGAAAGCCTGTATGTATTGCAATAGCTAGGATGTTTGGTTGTGTCTGTCTTGTGTGTTTACTACGTCAAATCTTATTATGAAAATGCATACGTGATCACATTGCGTGGGCCTGATCAACTCACAATTTGTGTAACTTGTGCGAGTCATGGTAAGATTCGGGAGAACACGAGAGACTTCTGAGGATCAATCTGACCCTATCCTGACTGCGTTAGTTGAGATGTAGGCGGCTAGGTTAGCCGATCAGGAGGCCACTAGATTGGCCAACGCGGCAATGATGGCTGTTGTTCGCGAGGCGAACCAGATAGCCGCAGAGGAGGTTCGTGATGCGAACTGGAGGACCACTGAGGATGTCCTCGAGGCGAACAGGATGGTGAACATGACGATGATGAGAGTCATGTTGGAGGAGCTGAGGGCTGGTCTTGCTGTAGGCCAGTTTCCACCGCCACCGCCGCCGCCGTCGCCTCCACCTAGTGTTCAGGATGAGAGCCTGAGTTACATTGGCAGTGCTACTCATGTTGCTGAGACGAGGGAGACTCTTGTAGAGCCTGCTGAGGATCGTGATGTGATTGATCGCCGGCTGAATGCTTTCAGGAAGCATAAGTCACCTGTGTTTGAAGGGTCTTTGGATCCTATTGCTGCGGCGAGATGGCTGAAATCGCTGGACAAGATATTTCGGGTCATGCATTGTACAGACCCACAGAAGCTGATGTTCTCGACTTACATGCTAGAGGGCGATGCCCATGAGTGGTGGACGAACACCTCTCGTGCTTTTGAGATGCATGGTCGTGTCTTGACGTGGCCATTCTTTGAGGAATGCTTCTTGGGCAGATACTTTCCCTACGATGCGCAGGAGAGGAAGCAGGGGGAGTTTGATAGATTGGTTCAGGGCTCGATGTCTGTTGACGAGTACTTGGCCAAATTTAATGAGCTTGTGAAGTTTGCGCACTTCCGGATTGTTCCTCCTACTCCGATGTTTCTGGTTGCTAAGTTCCGCAGAGGACTTAGTCAGGTGATTGCTGAGCATATTGCTGAAGCTGCTTCGAGGGATTTTGGTACACTGGTTCAGCAGTGTAAGGACATTGAGGATGTCTGCATTGCGAGCAAGGCCAAGAGGGCCAAGGTCGACGAGACCAAGGGGACTGTTAGTTTTACTCCTACTCCTACGTCCTAGAAGGATAGGAAGTTTGCTGGGAAGGGCAAGGGTAAACAGTTTGCGACTAGGCAGGCGCCTGGTCAGTTCAAGAGGACTGCTTCACAGCAGGGGAGTTTTGTTAGGCCTCCTTCCACTCTGAGATGTGCGGCGTGCGGAAAGGAGCATGCTGGTCGTTGTGCTTCGGGTCAGTTGATCTGTTTCCTGCATGGCAAGGAGGGCCATTTCTCTAGAGACTGTCCGTCGTTGACGGCGAGATCTGCAGCTGTTCAGGCAGTTCCTTTGCAGATGGTTCCGATGGCTGCTACTTCGGCACCTGTAGTGCCACCTTCTGTTGAGCGTGTTTACACCTTGGATAGGCAGCAGTCGGACCGTGCTCCGAACCTTGTTAGAGGTACTGTGTCTATTGGTGGTATTGCTGTTGATGCATTGTTTGATTCCGGGGCTACGCATTCGTTTGTTGCTACCCCGATTGCTTTGGGGCTTGAGTTGCCCATGTCTGTGCTTTCTCCACCGTTGCGGGTGACTACCGCCACCGGAGAAAATTTGTGATTCTACCACCGTTCATCGTGATGTAGCGTTTTAGTGGGATGGCCGTGAGTTCTCGGCAAATCTGATAGGATTGCCGATGGCCAACCTGAAGATTATTCTGGGCATGGATTGGTTGTCTAGAAACTGTGCACTGATTGTTTGCTGTGCAAAGCGCGTGGTGATATCTCCGTGTGATTCCACAGCTAGTTCCTCGCCATATATTTCATTGCTGCAGGCCAGGAGAGCTTTGTGAGCATGGGCATTCGGATATGTCTTGTTGGAAGGTTTGGTGAGTGGGACACAAGAGGATATCACTGGCATTCCTGTGGTGAAGGAATTCCTTGAGGTGTTCCTGAGTTTTCGCCACAGCGGGAGATAACGTTCTCCAATGAGTTGTTGCCTGGTGTGGGCCTATTGCTTTAGCTCCATAACGGATTTCGCCACCAGAGTTGGCTGAATTGATGTAGTGTTCTGAGGGTCTTTCGGTGAAAGACTTCTTCGACCGAGCGTGTCTCCTTGGGAGCACCGATCATTTTTGTTGTAAGGTAAGAGGGAAACTGAGTGTGTAACACTTAGAATTGGTGGCAAGGCCACATGTGATCTTGTATATGCGAGGTAGTGCATGTACAAGTAGCTTGTGAGTTGAGTGGTCTCCATGACTCTAGGATTTTATGTTGAGTTTGTTATGCTTCGAAAGTAGTTGGCATGTTAACACCAAGGATAGTGTTAAGCATGAAATGAGTACCATGAACTGTGATAATAAATCAATGTTATTTCACCTTTGACTAACTCTCGATTTTGCAGATACCATGGAGATTGAGGTATACCGTTACATAGAGTTTTTAGCTATTATGTTATTGAAATTGAAATTTTTGCAGGTGTACGTGAACTATGGTACGTTACTATGTAATTGAGTTGGTTAACTAACATGTATTGGTGGAATTAAACATGAATATGATTTAACACTTTCAACATAATATGAATTTATTCTGAGGATATTGATTATAATTGCTAGTCTTGTTGAGGTTAGAGTCATGGAATAAGACCCAACTCGCTCGAGTGTTGTGTAGTTTAGAGTTGTGGAGTAGGTCACCTCTATTGAGGGAATGACTGATGATCCCAGAGAATCGGATGACGTCGTGACGTCTTTGAGGAACTTCGAGTTCTGACGGTGACCTCTTGGTTTGAGGATGCACATCTTGAGATGGAGACTGTGAGAGTCAGGAAAGATCTTATGGAGAAGATCCACGAGGCGCAAATGCAGAGAGAGTGTCTCGATTACGTGAAGAACCAAGACAGTGTGTCTTGGATTGGGGATGGACTTTTGTTGTTTCAGAAGAAGATTGTGATTCCTCGAGGTCCGTTGACCGAAGAGATTATGGCAGAGGGCCATAAGGGACAGTTTACTGTTCACCCTGGTGCTACTAAGATGTTTCAAGACCTGAAAAGGAATTTCTGGTGGCCAGGAATGAAGAAGGACATAGCTGTGGATGTGTCCAAGTGTTTGATTTGTCAGAAAGTGAAGATTGAACACCAGAAGCCATATGGTGAACTTCAACCTCTTGAGGTACTGTAGTGGAAGTGGGAAGGTATTTCCATGAACTTCGTGATGGGTTGGCCTAAAGCCCAGGCTGTTAATGACTCTTTTGGGTCATTGTGGACATATTGTCAAAG